>NC_137460.1:123210424-123410424 GCF_964235325.1 Thermobia domestica | reverse complement strand
CTAGCTGAACATAAATATTAAACAATCACTGATATCTAGCTATCGAGGATACATTTACGGGCGCATAATAGAAAGAGAAAATAGCAACCCTTTAACTTCTGGTACATAACCACGTGAATGGCGAGTGAGTAACTAAACTAAAAGCATGCTGTCTTCTCCTATTAAAATGATGTCAATCACAATATTCAAAGACTAAGCCAAACGGCAGAAAACAGGCAAACATTTAAATAAAGCACATAAGAGTCATTCTCATAAGGAACTAGATAATTCGATAGGTTTATGCTCACTCAGATAGTTTTAATTATCCAGTGAATGCAAAGATTTCACTGTTTGTTGTTAGTGGAGACTCGGGAAATGTGATTGAAAAAAAACTCCACGTTTAATAGAAAGTATACATTGTATTTAGAAAATAGGTTCAGTATAGCGGAACAAATAATCTATGGAAAGGAGCAACATAAAACACAATCTTAGCATAGATTCAATTAATCACTTACTGTTAGTGCATGCAAAAGAAATTTTCGACAAAGAATGAAGTCTATAGTTTTAAAGCTGAAGGTACAAAATTAATCGTTAAGTAAACTATATGATGCTGAAGGTTACTTGATCAATTACGGAGTTCTTAATTATCAAAATCTGGGAACTATCTTGAGTTGTCCTTAGTTCATACCCCGTTTCAGCTAATTCTATAGAACAGTATTATGCTGAGTAGATAACGAAAGATATTCGTATCGAGTCGCAAACTGTAGTAATGTAGTTGTAATGTAGTAGTAATGACACAAAAGCCGCGTAGCAGGTTCTTAGCAGATAAACGTTTCTAGTAATGTTGAACTCCTGACTTGAGTTACAGTCGTTCAGAAATGGTATATTCAGAAATGGTTAATTCACTTTAGATTCTGTTAGTGGTTGCAGCTTTATTATATTCTTAGTAGAGACTAGGTAATTTAAGAGGAATTATTTCCACGGATCTGGGGACGAAAACGTTCAAAAATTGAGTTGTAAGGCACTTCGTAGACTTACTTGTATGACTGTTGTCTAAATGTGGAATTACATTTTTACCATACATCTGAAATACAACATCAGTTGAGTTTATGAATTGAAATGTACATCGATATTCCGAAAATATCCTCAGATTTAGAACGGTGGTTGATCCTAAGTGGGTAATCTTTATTCGTATAACTGTCAGCAACTGATGTGAGAGACGAGAACGAAGGTCCCTCCATAGTTACAAAACGAACAGATTAACATAGCAAAAACTTTTCCCTTAAGAAAAGCAAATAGAGTTTTCGTTTTTAAAAAATTGAACTATAGTGTATCCCATAGCTTGCATCACATCTAACTAATGCTCTCTCCATTTACGAGACTTTTTAATAAGGATTCGAAAAGATTTCATATCTATTCTAATTTCCTAGGCTTTTTGATATAATTTTAGACTTAGATAGTAAAGTGATACACTTAAACTTTACAAACAAAATCGTTAGCAAGATATGTATATCTTCAGGAAAACTAGATTTCAAACGTGGGAAACCACAGCTTAAGAAAAAGTTTAAATGATATTGTTGATTCTTTGGAAAAGGTTCGGGTAAAATAAAATTTGTTGTTTGAATCAGGTGTTATTAGTAGTCGTCACAGAAACGCAGAGGAGTTATTGAAAGTTATATCGATTATTACATTTTTAAGTGATTTTACTTATGGCAACAAAATAATTAGTAAACTTGTCTTCAGAAGATATCATCAATAGGCTATCACAAGCTTGAATAATTGACTCAGGATCGGAAAGTCTCCAATCCTAGTATCCGTAATGCTTAGGGAACATGTAACCTTCTTAAACTTCAGTATGCCCTAGTCAGTGATGCATGATTCAAAATCGAAAGAGGTAATTCCCAAAAACAAATGAATTATTTCTAGGTAATCTCTTAGAAAAAGTAGATCATATTGATGACGCATGAAACAGCATTACAGGAACGAAGAAATATTCATTGAAAAGGAGTAGATAACTCTAAAAATATCAAGAACGTAACGACGACATTGGCTGTTACGCGCGATTACAATTATAGAGTAATGAGTTAGTGCAACGAACAAAATGAAACATTCTGTGTAACATGTATGATTACACCTGTGTCGAAACCAGCAGTTAATTAATGTGAATGATTAATTAAATTTAACTTGCCGGATTGTCCATTTATCAACAGGAAGAGAAAGTTTGTGGAAAATTATGGAAAGCTAAATTTGCACATATCCTTTTCTTGCGACGTATTTTTTGATTTAAGTTAAATGACAAAAACCCATTTCGGATGCAGTAATAGTAATGTTTAAATATATTTGAATGTGTGCAAACCTTATTCTTTGTGAAAAAGTAGAGAACCTTCAATCCTTAGAAGATGCATTTAAATCGAACTGCAATGACACAATTCCAGATGCATGCAAGTGCTAACTATTATGCTAAGGGAGCTTAAATAGTTCCACATAATTACATTATTCTTACAATTTTGTCAATACAAATTAAGAATTTAATATTTTACAAAAAAAAATACATTTCCTCTTCCACATGCGTATTTTCGAAAAAGCTTAAACAAAAAAGAAATTTATACAGTACGTTTTGACTATCTAAGTTTAGAGTCTCTTGAAGTATTTTACTTTTATTAAATTTTGAGATCCTTTTCGATATATATTTTAAAAATATTAAATAACTTAGACTTCTTCCGTGCCTGGTAACTTTGGATTTTGCCGCCAATTCAAAGATGTAAATTTTGTTATTGTACAAAAGATGCAAACGAGCAACCTTTCATTAATCTTTCCTAATGTAAGAGAACATTACATTAGTCGTTCTTAAGACGAGAACATTCGTTTCATTGAAAATATTTGTAATATATACAGAACTACTCTGACTTTAAGAAAAAATGTTTATCTATCTTCAATTTCGCTTGAGTTATTTACACACCCTATTGTTTGTGGTGTGTCTGATGTTTTTGGTATTTTCCTTATAAAAACAGTACATTCGTACATTAAAATACATTCATACATCATACATTTGCTTCAAACAAAATACCTATTGTGACCATATGGGTTCTTTGCATACACTACCATTTAGTCAGGACACACATATTGCATAGAAATAAATAAAATGCAACGGAATACATTGTTTGATTTACTACATTCAAAAACTACATTTACAATATAATTTTACATTATCGTGCTTTCACACTGGTGTGCAATACAAAAAGTTCACATTAAAATTATATGTTAGAGTGGAAACATTGATAACTCTTTTCTTACATTATACAGAGAAGGCATGAAGTAAACTCTGTTATAATTTCATGAAAAAATAAAACTATCAAGAGGTTAACACATAGTTGTTTATGGTATTGTAATGAGTGATGTGAAGACTATTTTTGCACTTTACAGTAGATTACATTTGTGGTGGATTCACGTTCGAAAAAGAAAACACACTTCATCCACACCAATAAAGCAAATAACACATCTGCTAGCGCAGAAGTTGTCAGCCTAAACTTCTATAACAAGTTAAAATATTACAGTAGTAATAATGTTCGTCAATTCAACTTAATGAAATTCAAATTTGAATATCGAAATTTATTTGAAATAATGTGAATAGAAAATCATTGGCAATAGCTTAAGATATTAAGCTTTAGTGAAACTCTTCTTAGAAATAAATATACGACTCCTTCTGTATGTACCTTCCAACAGCTTGTTTATATAATGATCTCCTTGTACATACTCTTCAAAAGACACGCCATTTTATTTAAGTATATTTGATATTGCCCTTTCTGTAAACCATATATTTATACTAAAATTTAAAAAAAATACGTTTAAGGCAAATATGCCGAAAATAAAAATTAAGTTAGTGATTGTACTTTAGTAAACATGTAGAAAGAAATATTTAATGCCCATTCTTTTTTCAGTGTTCCACTTACAAGTAAGAAAATGGTATTCTTATCTTTAATCATTTATCACTCTACTAACTTCTTATTTTCATCAATAATTTCTAGATCCATTTCTCATATTCTACGTAGTTACATTCCAAAGTTGAGCCAAAGATTTTCTCAGAAATATTACCCATAATGTTATCAGTGGTTTTACAATAAGAAAGTATATCACTTCTATTATGCTTATGATACTTGCTCCAACGAAGAACCCAATTACTCCTCCCACAGACACTGTTAGAAATAGTGGAAGAAAGAAAAGGATAATTACTAAATTACATTTTTCATCCTTAAGGAAAAATAAGATACTGAGTTAAATTGTAATCCTAATAAAACTAGGTCCAAGGAACATGCGGCTGAGACGTATTTTATTGGGAGAAACTCGACCTTATTTTCATCATACATGTACTTCATATTAAAGTAATAAGCAACTCACCTAATTACACACTTTGTGAGGGTAATAATAGGGAATGAAACATACTTTAAAAAGCTAGAAAAATGGGTCAATAATATGACAAAATCAAAATTTATTAAGTATATTGGAGGATTTCAAGAACTTATTTGAAAACTTATTTCTCATTGAAGATCATCTATGTGACAAAAAAGAACATACCTCAACACGAATTAATCCCTCAAGGAGAGATACTGAGAAATTACTTACATATTTCATTTTGTAAGCTGATAGGTCCTCAGGGATGCCTTCAACCATGACCACATTTTCTAAACAATTAGCTATCGAGATATTATTGTACACAGCGACATAACAAAACCCCCTCAGTCAGGATTTTAGCTTTAGGAATGTTTGTTAGAATTGTTGAGAATGAGCTAAGGGACAGACGTACGTTGTCTTTTTCTTATTATTTTGATTAAGATTTCAGCATACATTACAAAAATTATTAACAATCTTTTCAGTTCTAAAATGACTTAGACTTTGTCTAAAGTCATAGCTGTTTATTGTTTTCAATCGTTTACCCCAGGTGACCTTTTTAATGAAGAGTCGGAATTACAAAAAGTATTCTTTACTACATCAGTTAACGTAAATTTGTGTGATGGTTATTATCCTCAAAATTAAAAGATTCGATTTCTAATACCTCGAGTCTGGAGGCAGAAACTTTAAGTTGCTAACAGTATTTATCAGTGCTTTGTAAAGCCCCTAGCGACGTAGCAACATTTTTGTGGCTAAATGAGGTCGGTAGTAGAAATATGAAATATGTAAAAGAGCACTACTTGAAATATGATGCCTTCAAGTCTCTGAACGCGAAACAAAGTAACATATGATATTACAAGACTCATTTCTTTGACAACACTGACGGCTACAGTGCGTTATGATAATAGGTAGGATCCCAACCTGTTTTATTGACGAAGGGAGATATGAAAACAAAATATACGAAGTTTTCATTATTTGCATTTTAATTTATTATCGTTAAATAAAATATTGCATTTCTATTATTTTTCAAAACTAGTTTAATACATTATCTGCTAGGAAATACTCAACTGGGCTAATCTAACTTATCAATGGATCGGTGGAAAAACTGGAAACTTTAAAATTATTGACGTACAATATGAACGAAATAAGTTACGCTTAAATTGAAAATAGTTTGCTTTCGCACTAGGTTTACTTTAGCAGTAAATTTAGCATTAGTGGCATCATATCATAAACTATTGTTATATATTAAGTGTTGACAAATATCAAGCTTCACATAAAAATATTTTTATTAGGTTTAAATATATCTATGTGTATTATTCCTTGTCTCATGTTAAGAACATATTAGAAAGCGGTACGCCAAATACGTCATAGCACCGCCAGTACCAAAGAACGCCCTTATATGTCAGACATAATGAAAGGCTATTTATTATACAGTGTACATGCGAAGATATACATGTGCGAATAACAACGTATTCCCTTAAAATTTGAAGGATGCCTCTATTCGTAGAATAAGTGGGAGATGCATGACAGACAGTGATTCTGTAGTTATTTAAAAAATAATTTAACGTAATTTTGTGGATGCGCATCATTTATTCATGTATTTATTCATATTTTTGGGCATTACTGGCATCTATTGATTTTCGTCCTACGCGAGGCAATGCCCATTAGCGAGTAGTTATTCTGGGAAAATACAAGGAAGAAAGTACTCTCGGTTCTGCATTTTAAATACCATTTCGGAATTTGTCTGATTTGCATGAGAGTAAACCGAGGAAAATCTCACTGATGGCTAGTCCGAAAATGCTCTTACACCTTTCCGACCGAGTGTTAAACCGGAAATTGAACAAAGGGCGGCTGTCACCAGAAGGTAGTGTGTTAGCGACTGGGCTACCTGGTGCCACTATACCGTATTTGCTGGCATATAAGACTCACTTTTTAACCTGGAACTTGTCGGTAAAATTAGGGTGCGTCTTATACGCCGGTGCGTCTTATGCAACTAACGGCAATTCAAAGATATATTTCACTGCCTCTGATTCTCCTTTGTGTTGTTGAAATCAGGGTCTAAGAAAGTGCTGACGTAAGTTTGAATATTTCAAAAATACCGATAACATTACTTTTCCGAAGGGAATATGCCTGCAAAACTTGTCGGCATGGTTCTTATAAACCGCTAAATAAAAACCAAACAGTCCGTGTTGTTTTCTTACCGCCGATTGTTGTTTCACCTCATTGTTTTTGAAAGGATGACAATATTCTTTTATTTAGTACTTGATACCATAGTTTATATGTTTTGCATTGTTTATGAATAGATGACTAACAAAAGCTAAGAAAGATTCGCATCGCGTTCTGCTTCAGTTCTTTAATCTTCGTTAGCGTTGCAACTTGTTAAAATGTCGCAGAAGCACAGCTACGACATAGCTTTGAAGCTGCACGTTATAGGATATGCAAAAGCTAATAGGAATAGAGCCGCAGAACGTCATTTTGGCCCTCCACATACAGAAAAAATGATTCACACGTGGCGAGAACAAGACAATGAACTTTGAGCAGGAAAGCTATCTAGGCATAATCTTCGCAGAGGAGTCGTCAAATGACCACAACTCAAACAGGATGTAAGAAAATGGATTGAGGACCAAAGGAAGGACGGGATTGCAGTGTCTACAAAGATGATAATCCACAATGCAAAATCTATGTCATAGCGTAGAGGTATTACTGATTTCCCTAGTTCAACTCCATAATGTTTCCGATTCATGAAAAGAATTCGCCTTTCTATGCGTTTAGAAACTACAATAGCACACAGAATGCCAGCTGAATATGAGGATAAAATTGTACAGTTTCACAAATATGCCTTAAAAATCAGAAAACGAAAACAATTTCAACTTTCGCAAATAGCCAATATGGATGACGTAGCTCTTATTTGATGTACCTTCAAATAAAACAGTGAGCTCAAAGGGCAAAAAACTGTTACAGTGAAAACCACTGGTCATGAAAAAACTCGTTACACTGCAGATGGAACACTCGTTACACTCGTTACACTGCATTATCATATTGTGCAGATGGAACGAAATTGAGACCATTCTTGGTATTTAAAAGGAAAACTTACCAAAAGAACAAATACCAAACGGTGTAGTTATTCACGTTCATGAAAAGGATTGGATGGATGAAAACGGAATTAAGATATGGATAGAGAAGATGTGGTCCAGGCGCCCCGCAGGACTCTTAAGGAAACCGTCCTTACTTGTTTGGGATGAATTTCGTGACCACAAATCAAAAGCTGTCAAGAAGAAACTGGATGATATGAAAATGCACATAGCCGTAATACCGGGAGGATTGACAAGCCAGGTTCAACATTTAGATGTTTCTATCAACAAACCTTTCAAGAGATTCATGAGAGAGAAATGGAATACGTGGATGAGGTCTGCTGACTTCGAAGTTACTCCCACAGGAAGAAGAAAGAAACTCAGTATCATACAAATATGCGAATGGGTGAAAGCATCACGGGATGAAGTGAAATAGGAAACTGTTATGAAATCATTTAAAAAATTTGGAATCAGTAACGATATGTATGGTTCTTAGAACGACTTACTGTATGAAGACCGTGGTAGCTCTGCCGAAATGACAAAAAATGTCACAACTCTGGTTACGCAAGAACGTACCCATGTCAGAGGCCTATAAAATTCTGTGAACAACAAGTGCCCCCAGGGGTCCCATCATTGGGCCCCGTGGGCCAACTTGAAAATTTTAAATAGAAACTCCCCATTTTTTTTTTACAGATTCGGATTCTGCGACAAAAAATAAGCAACTTTTGCTAGAAGTACTTTTTCTTTATCTTTCTAGATGGCACTGTAATCGCAGAAAAATGAACATCGTAGCTACGTCCCCTCACTTTGCGATCCGAAATTTTTCCGAAATGAAAAAAATGTCACAAATCTGGTTACGCAAGAACGTACCCATGTCAGGGGTCTATAAACCTCTGTGAACAACAAGTGCCCCCAGGGGTTACGTCATAGGGCCCAAGGGGCCAACTTGAAAATTTCTAATGGAAATTCCAATTTTTATTGCAGATACGGATTTTGTGACCAAAAATAAATAACTTTTGCTTGAAGTACTTTTTCGTTATCTTTCTAGATGGCGCTGCAATCGCAAAAACTGAATATCATCATACCGACGTCCCCTAACTTTGTGATTTCAAATATTTCCGAAATGAAAAAATAAATGTGACAAATCTGGTTACGCAAAAACGAACCCATTTTAGGGGCCTATAAAATTCTGTGAACAACAAGTGCCCCCAGGGTTCCATCATAAGGCCCCAGCGGCCAAATTGAAAATTTGAAATAGAAACCCCCTATTTTATTGCAGATTTCGATTCTGCGACCAAAAATAAGGAACTTTTGGTGGAACTACTTTCTCGTTATCTTTAGAGATGGGGATGTAAGCGCAAAAAATGAATACCACCATACCGACGTCCCCTAACTTAGCGACCTGTAATATTACCGAAATTGCAAAAAGTGTGACAAATGTAATTACACAAGAAAGTTCTCATACAGGGGCCTATAAAATTGTGTCAACAACAAGTGCTCTAGGGGTCCCATCGGAGAGGCTCAGGGCCCAGCTTGAAAATTTCAAATGGAAAATTCTTTTTTTTTTTTTTTTTGCAGATCTACATAGCCAAAAATGGTTGTGTTAATTCAACTCAATTTTAACACAGGGCAGTGGTTCCAGCATAACTACCACTATGCGATGTTAGTTCAACACAGACCTCGCGGTTTTGATGATTAAACATGGGGTGTGATACGTCTTTACCACAACCGTGTAAAATTTTATCTGTGTTAGTATTTTCGGTGTTGATTCGACAACATGTCAGGTCGGTAGTCTGAAGAAAAGTGTTGAGTGTTATTTCTGGTGATGTTGCACCAACACGAAGAAAGTGACATAGTGTGTAGTGTGTTAATTATTCTCTGTTAATATTACACCATGTCAAGTAAAATATAACACAGTCTCTGTGTTACTTCAACATCATCTTTGCATTTTTCAACACACTATGTGTCATAATTCAAGGTCGAACACGTGTAAGTAACACCCTTTTGGTGTTAATTCAACACTCCCCGTATTAAAATTGAAGGTCAGATCACCAGATTAACACCATTTTTGGTGTTAGTTCGACTCCCCTTCTGTGTTACTACGACACCTATTTCGGTGTTGAAATAACTTCATGTGTGATGTTGATGTAACCATTTTTCTGTGTTTGAAAACCATGCGGTGTGCATGCCTACGCTTACCAAAGATTCTAATTTTAAAATAAGAATAGTAAACTACAGACCACTTCATATAGAAAATTTTAATAAGGATTTTTGTCGTCCTCCCTAACATTAGTGAGAAGTATTTCTTAATGGTGCGAAACACAACCTTCACCATCTTGTTCAAATATGATAGGAAACTCTTACCTATATCCTTATAATAGCTTATCGTGACTCTACTTGTTTTCCGCAGTTTTTCAAGGAAAGTTCCCGGTGTTGACTGATGAGGTCTAGTGCAGCATAGAAGAGACACAGTGATACGAAGTTGTTTCTCGCTGTTGACATGTTTCTTCAGAAACATCATGGTAAACAATTGAAAACGCATCGCGCGGTTTGCGTGTTGAAATTTTGTAAATATCTGGATTTGTTTAAGTATTTCTACTGTGTTTCTGTGTCTGTCTGTAGTTTCAAATGCCCAACATATTTGGCAATCACGCAGAAAACAACACCGAAGTATCTACACTTGTGATAACTTAATACACAGGCTGTGTGTCATTTCAACTACCGGCAATTGACACACAACTCCAAATGGAGAGAGAGTTGTTCTAACCACCTGTTTTTGTTATATTTTTACACAATTGTGCTAACACGTAGGCATATCATTGAAATAATACAACGATTTTTTTACAGTGTAATTCTGCGATAGAAAATAAGCAACTTTTACTTGAAACACTTTTTCGTTATTGTGGTAGATGGCTCTGCAATCGCAAAAAAAATGAATATCATCATACCTCACCTGAGGCTGATGATAGCTCGAGAAATACTTTGCAATTTTAACACTTGTCCAATAATTTTTAAATATCTATTCAACTAACATAAAGTGAAGTTGCCTTTATCTCCCCAAAATTTCAAATATAAACCCTTTATCTTAAGGCTGATTTGTATTCTGCAGCCAAAAACGCAACTTTTACTTTAAGTATTTTTTTTTGTTATCCTCCTAGATAATACATAAATCGCGATAATAATAATAATAATAATAATAATAATAATAATAATAATAATAATAATAATAATAATAATAATAATAATAATAATAATAATAATAATAATAATTATTATTATTATTATTATTATTATTATTATTATTATTATTATTATTATTATTATTATTATTATTATTATCATTATTTAACAACATCATTGTACATCACCTGAGGTTGACAAATGAAAAGCTGGTTCAACAAGTGGACATGCAGTGTGATGTTGTTGCTAAGACTTGCAAACAAATTAAGTTATGAACATAATATTCTTCAAGAATTGAAATTTTTCTGTAAGATTGTAGACTCTATAAAAGTTGATTAACGCCAGCTCTCCGTTGGAACATTATTCATTTTCGTCATGTTAATGTAGATCTTATAATGATTTGATTTGAATATAAACCATGTGATTTTACCTGAGAGGTAAAATTTAAAGTGAACACGTAATGTTGATCGGTGAATCTATGAAAGTTTCAAATAAAATTATTAGTTTGTTGTTATGGTTATGTAGATGTGCATACTTACGATTTGATTTGAAATTGCATGTAATCCCATTTGAGAAGTGAAAGTAAATGTGAACATCTATTAAAGTTTAAAATGAAACTATCAGTTTGTTGTTATGGTTATGTAGATGTGCATAATTACGATTTGATTTGAAACTACATGTAATTCCATCTGAGAAGTGAAAGTAAATGTGAATATGTAAAGTTGATCTATAGATCAATTAGTCATTAGAAAAGGGAGCAAATGTGCTTTTATAAAATTAGTGTAACAAATAACATTTGATCACAAGACATACATATGTGTCATTCCTATGTCATGTTCTGTAAATACTTATCATTGGTCGTAAATTACGTTCCAGTAACATAGAAGCTATTAGATATTACTAGCAGTAATCATTGTTACAGAAAATCTCTGAACACTGAAGATGTATTTCAACTCTATTTCAACTGGTTTGTATTAGAACTCTCAAAGTGAACTTGTAACGTTCTCGATGATTCGAGGATGGGGCAATCGTGAAAGGTCATATGAAGAATAAGGGTAATATTTAACGAAAACAATTTCGCGTCCCAAACAATCCCATTTCGAGGCATCGTAAGACGCGCCGGGAAAACGGTAAACATAAAAGAGTGTAACATTCCTGATCGACCAAAATCGGCGACAAACAGCTTGATGTTGCACTCACTTATTGAACATTCTCACCTTTTCATCCATATAGTTGCTGAATAACGTGAGATTAGTCACATGTCTACGAAAAGAATATTGAAGAAAATAAAGTTCCGCCCATACAAAATTCATCTCATATATCAGCTGAATGAAGATGTCTTTGATCATCGTGTAGAATTTTCAGAAAATATGATTAAACAAATCAATGATGATCCACCACCACAATTGTATTTCCTGATGAAGCCACGTTTCACTTAACTGGTTACATTAACAGATATAATTGCAGGTTTCGGCTTGACAGCAATCTCATTGGCCTTTGCAAACTCACTCTAAATCCTGAAAACTTGAATATCTGAGAAGTAGTGCTAAATAGTACAATAACTGTCCGCCTTTTTAGCAATGACAATTTAATTTTTGAACTGTGTGAGGAGATGCTTTGAAATCAAGTAGTTCCATCAATGAGAGACACCCTAAAAGGCAATTTTGTCCATAGATGGTACCAGCAAGATGGTGCAAGACCCAACTACATTATAAATATGCGGCAATTTCTTAACACGGAATTTCCTAAATAACGGATTGGCAGAAGAGGCGAGGTCGAGTGGCCCGCTCGTTCTCTGTTACCCTGATTTATCGTTACTAGAACACCTTGTCTGGTGTTTACTAAAAGTCCGAGTATACCAAACAATGCCAACCAGTTTGGATAATCTTCGTCAAAGGGTTATTCATGAAGTTGAATTTATTGAACTGGATGTAATCAGGAATAGAATATTTATCTTTTACCATCGAATTTCTCACGGTCAGACCAAGGAAGGTGCGCAGTTTGAGCACTGCTGTGAAATATCAGTTACATTTTGTTCATCTGCAAATTATATACAACCAAGTCGGGACAGGCAAGGGGCCTCACGATAATCAAGTTCTTCGAAGAAAAAAAAACGGGAAGACAGTACGTGGCTGGTAAAGCTGGTGTGTAGTTACGTATTCCGCAGCTAGCCTGACAGTAAATTAAGATAGCAGGAAGTGAACATAGGACAACGTTCTCTAATTTCGAATTTCATGTGAAACGGAATGTACTTAGTGTTCAACGAAGTTAGGGTTATGTTAAATCCAAGTATATCAGTCACACCTCCCTAAGAATTTAACTGAATTTTGCGAACGCATCTAAAAAGCAGGTGAATCTACTGACTCTGACATACCAATATGTCAATTAAGTTACCTGTATGTCAATTAAGTTACTTTTTGTTTTATCCACGTTTTGTAAATTTGTTCTTCTGTGAAATCTCCGTCATTTTTGTGCCTTTTCGTACGTGTAAAAAATAATTTTATTTAATCTGTCCGTGTCACGTGATATTTAACGAATATATTGGTCTATTTGATTTTTACAATTCATGGGAAGATGTGTCTTGTTGTAAAGCATTAACATTTTCCTTTCTATATCGTAATGTTTTACAACGGTCGCATTGAAATGTGAATAAAAGCAATTTTGTTTTATGCTAAGCCTTTTTTTTAAATATTGATACCGTATTCTGTGCTTTTTAATTGCACGTGTATATCTAGAAATATTTAGGTTATCATCAATCCCAGGTAAAGTACATAATATTTCTTTTTTGTGATTACAATTCCACCTAAGTAGATAACAACAAGTACTTTGAAAAAAATTTGCGTATTTTCGGGCGCAAAATCAAAATCTTCAATACAAATTGCGGGATTCCATCTGCAATTTTCAAGTTGATGCCTGGGCCCTATGATGGGAACCCTGGTGACAATTGTTCACAGAATTTTATAGGCTTCTGACATGGGTACATTTTGCCGTCACTAGATTTGCTACATTTTTTGTCATATCGGAAATGTTTTAGATCTCAAAGTTAGGAGACGTCGCGTCGCTACGATGATACTCATTTTTTGTGATTGAAGCTCCATCTAGTAGAATAACGAAAATGTGCTTCAAATAAAATTTGCTTAGTTTTAGACCCAGAATCAGATTCTGCAATAAAAATAGTGGGTTTCCATTTGAAATTATTAAATTGGCCCCTGGGGCCTTATGATAGGACACCCGGGGCTCCTGTTGTTCTCTGAATTTTATAGGCCCCTGACATGGATACTTTTTTACGTAACCACATTTGTGACATTTTTTGTCATTTCGGAAATATTTCAGATCCCAAAGTGAGGGGACGTACGCACGATGATATTCATTCTTTTGCGATTACAGCGCCATCTAGAAAGATAACGAAAAAGTACTTCCAACAAAAGTTATTTATTTTTAATCGCAGATTCCGAATCTGCAATAAAAATAGGGTGTTTCTCTTTGAAATTTTCAAGTTGCCCCCTTCCCCGTTAGCGAGGAGGAGGGGAACTTCATTTTATGTTAGATAAATAGATCTTTTTAAAATATTGGATACGTGTTTCTCGGTTTTTGAATCTCAAGTGTATTTCTCGAGATACGCCACTGTCCGAACCTTTTTGTTACACTGGATATATATATATATATATATATATATATATATATATATATATATATATATATATATATATATATATATATATATATAGTACCTTCGTCAGCTATACGTTATACACGTCCATTTGTATGTGAGATCCTGACAGCCTATATTGTTTCATACGGAATGTACATACAGATGGAACACTAATAGAGAAATGTTTTATATTGGGTTTCAGTTATACCTTAGCTGTACTACCATGAGCAAAATAAATGACGCGTCTCTTTATTTTGAAGTTTTTTGAAAATATCTCCGTTTTCTTTATATGTTCGAAATCTCGGAAGGTTTCCCCAGCAGGACAGGTTAATAACAAACCCGTTTTTAATATTTGTGTTAGATATTAGCTTAAAATAAAGAAATTAGAAGCAAAAAACATTAAATCGACAGAAATCTCGAGAATTACCAACTCTGCTAAAGTGGGAAATTTTCAAGAACGCGAGGGAATTCTGCAGTTCAACACGAAGCAGCGACATCTATGTCAGTGAGAGAAGCGTGGATTAGATCTACAAACGAAAATTTTAACGAAATATTTCTAGTATGTCTTATTATATGCATTATCAGCGAACTCCAAATATATGAATCTATGCTAAGTATTAACGTATAGATAGTGCAAATAGTGGAAATTACCTATGGAAAAAGACGAATTGTTAGCCCAATCGTAATGAAAAATCGTCTTTACTGTAGAACAGATTCAGCTTACGTAAGAAAGTAAATAGCTCAGTTAGATAAAGCAACGAGTTTGTATACCGAAGGTAGACGGTTCGAATCCCGTGAAGGACTGTTGTCATTTTTATCACTAAGGTTATTTTATTTATTTTTTATTTGGGAAAGAATCAAATTGTAACATATGTGTAAAACTCATGACGATACAAAAAAAAAAGAGAGAGAGAGAAAATATCGTCGCATTTGCATTAGTGTCTCTAATTTTTGTTTGCAAACAGATTCGTAATTATTTCCCCTGTGCTCACTGATGCATAACGAATGTTTTCCAGTAAATGTTAATTCTAATTTGGAGAATTTTATAGTTTCACAATTCCTCACTACATAGTCTTCTATCTACGTGTTTGGATATTTTGATAACAGATTTCCCTATTAAATGTTTAATTTTCTCTATAAATATTTGTCTTAAATTGAAATTGTTTGAATTTACTACATAAGCAAAGTTGCCCGAAGGAGGAGAGCTCAAGTAACAGATATTCTACGTAAAAGCAACCTATTGTAGAATGATGATGCTTCTTACCTTCAGCACATAATCTTAACGTTAGAGTGTCAGAGAGAGAAAAATCCTGTTTTTCCTCCCCTATGACCACTCATCTTAGAGCTCTACCTATAATGATTCGTGTCACATACTTTCGGCTCTCCAAAGACATTCATATTTATTATTATTATTATTATTATTCCTGTGACTTTTTGGCGCCCTTCCCCTAGTAGTAGCCTATATTTTACATTTTATCATAGTGTTTTTAATAGTTTAAACCAGGAGCGTCATTTCAGATTTTGCTTTGGGGGGGGGGGGGCAAGACCTCTTGATATAAGTAAAATTTCGCGTTTTTCACTGATTTACTACTATTCTAATGATAAACTCTATATACATCTCAAACTCAGGGGGGGGGGCAAATGCCCCTCCCTGCCCTCCCTAAATGACGCCCCTGTTTTAAACCCATTTTCAAAAAGAAATCCTTACCTAGGAAAACTTCACAAAGAATATGGCCCGCTATAAACAATACCAACTCCACCCCCCTGGTCTAGTGGCTAGCACGCCTGCCTTCTGTGGTACCGGGTCCAATTCCCGGTGGATTACTGTTGAACGATAAAAGTGGTTCGGATTCCACTATAATTAGTATGCACATCTCCCTTGCCCATTAAGGCATAACCGTGGAACGCTAAACTCAAGCAAACAAACAAACAATACTTAATTCCCGGCACTCTTTATTCTACATGCCATCTCTCAATTTTTCGATACAGCCCCCTTAGTACCATGAAACTCTCTTCTTCCATAGTGAAATGGAAAAAGATCATATAATTGCCACTACTTTACAAGAATATAAACCAAAAACGTCAGTAGAAAGCACATTATAAAATTTACTTTTTGAGGCTCGTTTTGGTGCCCCTCTTTCTCTGGCGCCCCGGGCAGTCGCCCGGCCCTTAGTCCGCCCTTGAAAGTACGGACGCATAACTAAGGACTGCGGAGGAGAGGTTAACCTTCATGTTATGCCACTGGTTTGACGTGTTTGAAATGTTCAGTAAGTGATCGGTTAGTGAAATAATTTCGACAGTTACTGATATTTAAAGTTTAGCTAAGACAAAGCTACCTAATCAAATACATTTGATATCGGGATGTCACAATTTGATTTTTTCTCACATAAAAAAGATAAAAACAATAGTAATAAAAACCCTTACTCGTACTGGGCTCCTAACTAACTAACAACCTAATTCTTACAGACTAGTTGCTCTGACCAACTGAGTTTCGATTTCTTACGCGAAAGAAGTCTGTTATATTAAGAGGCATGCTTTTCATTATCAAAACTGTTCGAAGTAATACGAACATGGCTTAAGAACAGAGACGGAACTGAATTACCACTCGATTGACCTTGAGGGCAAATCACCAAAGCGTAAAGACGTAAGTTCAGCATGCATTTCTCTGGAGTTGTGTTCAGTATTCCTATCTGCCAGTCATGCTTGTTCGTAGGAGTAATATGTTACAAACCTGACCTTTCGATACAGCACAATAGCAAAAGAATAAAAGGGAAGGAATTCTTGCCCTTGTGAACGTTGGATACCACCATGTGCAATAAAACTGTCGCGTCTCCTTGAAGTGATATTTTATCGAAAATAACTCGTTTTCCTTTATATAGTCTATCCGAAGTTTTTGAAGGTTTCAAAATGAGGAAATGTTACTGACAAACAAGGACGCATTCAGGGGTGGGTCCAGGGGGTCCGGACCCTCTCTGAAACCCCAACTTTTCTGTAAATTTAGCCTAATTTTGGGGATTATCTTTTAAAATTTTATTATAATTTATCCTAATATTGAAGTCGGACCCCTCCCGAAATAAATTACTGCATACGTGTCTCTGACAATTTTCAATATATTCGTTAAATAATAAAGTAAAATAAATAAATTAGGAGCAAAAAGCTTTAATAATAATAATAATAATAATAATAATAATAATAATAATAATAATAATAATAATAATAATAATAATAATAATAATAATAATAATAATTGAAGCGAGCTTAACGAGTTTCAACCGTACGACTCAACCAACGTTTGGGTGCCTGTTCGTTCGTCTGCTCCTCTCATAAAAGACATTTCATTTTAATGAAACTAGTAAGTGCCTTCTTTTAGCTCTGCGGAGTAACTATTGCTTGGAATATGAATCTGCAAAACATAAGAGGTAAAATTAACCAAATGGTGCAAGTTTCCACTCATATATATAAAACAATTTTGCAATATCAACTACGTGAATCTTGTCCCATAAGGAAGCCGAAACCCCTACACCGAAGAGCCCTCCGAGATTTGATCATTGTCCACACGGACTGAAATTGTCATTTGAAGCCAAGACTTTAATATGAAGCCAATAATTTCTTTAAAATAGACGGAAAATTCGGAAGTTATAAGCATTTTCATATTTTTGCCTTTTCCCATAAGGGAGCCGTAGCCCCCTATACTGAAGAGCCCCCTCCCCCGGAGATTTGATCATTGTCCACTCGGACTGAATTTGTCATTTGGAACCAACACTTTAATACGAAGCAAAATATTTCTTTAAAATAGACGAAAAATTCGAAAGTTATAAACATGTTAACAATTTTGCCTTTTCTCATAAGGGGGCCGTATTAGCCTACACTGAAGAGCCCCACGAGATTTGATCATTGACCACTTGGACTGAAACTCTCATTTGAAACCAAAACTTTAATATGAAGCCAAAAATTAAACTTTTACATCAATTTAAACTGACTGGGTTCCGGTTCCCCCCACTATTGTTTAGTTTAGTTAAGTGGTAATTTGTGACAGCTTCACATCATCAAAAGAATGTTTCACTTCCCCTCCCCTCCCCCAGGAGTTCGTGCTGGATCCACCACTGGAATCAATAGACACTCTTCCTATTCTTTTTGTCACCCTTGATTGTGTAGGGGCTCCTTCGTACAAATAAAGAAGCGGAAATATTACAATCAAGGGGCGCTATATATTAGGTATTCTTTTAGTTACCTACCCCTAACCGCACAGGGCCATCTTTCGTAGAATAAAAAATATTACGTGATATTCCAATCATGAAAGGGGAGAGGATGCTGTAAATATATTTCTTATTCATTTTGTCTGTCCTGCTTATCAAAAATTACTTTCTGTTGGAAGGGTACTGAAATGAGAGGGGCAAAATAAAAAGTCGTACCCCCTCCTACATGGTTGCTCAAATAAGTACTAAAGAATGCATTTTAAACTAAGATATTTGAGATTTAAACTAGGAAACTAAGATATCCTTACATTATGTAAGGATGGCATATTCAGGATTATTATTATTATTATTATTATTATTATTATTATTATTATTATTATTATTATTATTATTATAATTATTATTATTATTATTATTATTATTATTATTATTATTATTATTATTATTATTATTTGAATGGTTTTGGAGCACCGAAATTTTGTGAGACGAACAACGATATATAGAGGTTTAAGATGGGTGGTCATAGAGGAGGAAAAACAGGATTTTTCTCTGTCTGACTCTCTAACGTAAAGATTATGTGCTGAAGGTAAGAAGCATCATCATTCTACAATAGGTTGCTTTTACGTAGAATATCAATTACTTGAGTTCTCCTCCTTGGGTCTACTTACCTTATGTAGTAAATTCAAAACAATTTCAATTCAATACAAATACATTGTAAAACTTTTCCGTAATTAAACATCTAGGGAAAATTAAACATTTAATAGGGACATCTGTTATCAAAATATCCAAACACGTAGATAGAAGACTATCTAGTGAGAAATATTGTGAAACTTTATAAAATTCTCCAAATTAGAATTAACATTTACTGGGAAACATTCGTTATGCGCCAGCGAGCATATGGTGAGCAGTGAGCACAGGGGAAATAATTACGAAACTTTTTGCAAACAAAATTAGGGACGCTAGTGCAAGTGCGACAACGGCATTTTTTCTTTTTTTGGTATCGTCATGAGTTTTACACATACGTTACAATTTGATTCT
This sequence comes from Thermobia domestica, assembly GCF_964235325.1. Classification (NCBI taxonomy): domain Eukaryota; kingdom Metazoa; phylum Arthropoda; class Insecta; order Zygentoma; family Lepismatidae; genus Thermobia; species Thermobia domestica. Next base: position 123,390,922 of record NC_137460.1, on the reverse strand, counting down.
TTCCCACATAAAAAAATAAATAAAATAACCGTAGTGTAGTGATAAAAATGACAACGGCATTTCCAGGGGATCGAACCCGCTACCTTCAGCATACAGACTCGTTGCTTTAACTACCTGAGCTATTTGCTTTTTACGTGAACTGAGCCTGTTCCGGTAAAGACGATATTTCATTACGATCGTCCTACCAATTCGTCCTTTTCCATAGATAATTTCCACTATTTGCTCTATCTTTATGTTAATACTTAGCATATATTCATATATTTGGAGTTTGCAGATAATGCATATAATAAGACATACTAGAAATATTCGTTAAAAGTTTAGTTTGTAGATTTAATCCACATTTCTCTCAATGACATAGATGTCACTGCTTCGTGTTGAAATGCAGAATTCCCTCGTGTTCTTGAAAATTTCCCACTTTAGCAGAGTTGGTAATTCTCGAGATTTCTGTCAATTTAATGTTTTTTGCTTCTAATTTCTTTATTTTAAGCTAATATCTAACACAAATATTAAAAACGGGTTTGTTATTAACCTGTCCTGCTGGGGAAACCTTCCGAAATTTCGAACATATAAAGAAAACGGAGATATTTTCAAAAAACTTCAAAATAAAGAGACGCGTCATTTATTTTGCTCATGGTAGTACATCAATTCCAAAACTATAAGATTTACAAATGTAGAATACGATTTTATGTATGCTACAAATATTTTTTCTTAATGTACATTTATCAGCAAATATATCAGTGGATTAAATCTACAAACTAAACTTTTAACGAATATTTCTAGTATGTCTTATTATATGCATTATCTGCAAACTCCAAATATATGAATATATGCTAAGTATTAACATAAAGATAGAGCAAATAGTGGAAATTATCTATGGAAAAGGACGAATTGGTAGGACGATCGTAATGAAATATCGTCTTTACCGGAACAGGCTCAGTTCACGTAAAAAGCAAATAGCTCAGGTAGTTAAAGCAACGAGTCTGTATGCTGAAGGTAGCGGGTTCGATCCCCTGGAAATGCCGTTGTCATTAACGAATATTTCTAGTATGTCTTATTATATGCATTATCTGCAAACTCCAAATATATGAATATATGCTAAGTATTAACATAAAGATAGAGCAAATAGTGGAAATTATCTATGGAAAAGGACGAATTGGTAGGACGATCGTAATGAAATATCGTCTTTACCGGAACAGGCTCAGTTCACGTAAAAAGCAAATAGCTCAGGTAGTTAAAGCAACGAGTCTGTATGCTGAAGGTAGCGGGTTCGATCCCCTGGAAATGCCGTTGTCATTTTTATCACTACACTACGGTTATTTTATTTATTTTTTTATGTGGGAAAGAATCAAATTGTAACGTAAAAGGAGCTAACCCTCACTTTTGTCAAAATTGAGATAAACAGTGTACTACATTAGGCATGAAGGTCTGCTTCATTCATCAACAGATGGTGCTTGTGCTGTGTCGTCATCGCGCGCAATCACGTGATATCCTTCTTGAGAAGAAACGTACAAGCGGAAAGTTGTGTGCAACAAGGTGTTAAGCCACAGGAAAATGTCAGTTATCGAGAATGTTATGCAGAGCACCTCCGCACATATTAGTGTTTCTGATGAAGAAGATGGCCCCCTACTCGGTGAAAACAGCTTTGATTACCCAGAGTATGTGTTTGGAGTGTCAAGCAACAACAGCACCGACTCTGAGGTAAGAAACGAGTTTTATTTTTGTTATTTTGTTAAAATGTTGGTTAACACCTTATTGCCTCAGATATAGGCTTGTAAAAAACGGTCTTTAAGTGTGAGTTTTTACGTGCATCTTAATACGCAAATCAATTCCCTATGCATTCGTCAGGACTCTAGCGAGTTGGTACAGAAAAATCTTGAACTTTTTCTGATGACAACAGCTGCTAATATAATGAATGTTGGTTAGCGCCATATTGCTGAAATAATTAACCACAAAGAAAGCGACATTACACATGTACATTTTTCTCTGATTATGACAAATTCTGACAATGTAGCGTCAAGAACGGTGCTGTAAATGCTATGAAATGAGAAAGGTAATAAAGCAATCATGTCAGGACAGTGTTGCCACAGTCCTAGGTCTGAAGGGAGAGCTGAAAAATAGTACCAAATTGAAACAAAAAGGGTTGAATTTATTCCAGTGTAATACATGACTCTGTAACACGAAACTAAAATAAGTAAATTTCTAGACCTCCCCCCCTCTTTCAAGGGTCCAAATCAACGCGTCGATACAGATCTATAAAACGGAGAAATGTTCGGGTATCTTTATATACGTCAATATGGCGTAATTAGAAACAACTTACCGCGGTAAGGCAGGAATTATGTCAATACATTTTTCGTGCTATTTTCGTTTGGTGTAAAATCTTTGCAACGACGCATAAATTATAGACTTATTTGAGCATAGGCTGGTTTTCTTCAGAATATTCAACACTTGGTTCAACGTATTTGTGTGTTATTATTATTATTATTATTATTATTATTATTTTAAGAATATATTTCCACAACACTGTTACTTTCTCGTCTAGTTCATACGGGGCTCGGATGCGCCAATGTATCGTCATTTATTTCCTGGTATAGTTTCTAGCGTTAAGCGATGCAACGTCAAAGAATGAATGTCCAACAGCATTTTTTAAGAGTCCAACACACAGTATGAGTACTGTAAAATGTAGGAAAAGTCTTATTGATATTTTTGAAAATGTGAGAAGTATTTGTTACATTGGGTACAATTGTACCAACTTTTTCACAAAAGGGGATGAAAATGGGCCGTTGAATGACAAAGTGCTGAATTTGGTACAATTGCACCAAGTGTGACAACACTGTGTCACGATAAATGATCAGAATTGTTTTGTCATTTTCAATAATGAATTTGTTTCGAATATTTATGATTTTCGAGTGGATTGTACAGTCAGTGACAAAAGTTCTTTCCATTTCGTAAAATTATTTTGGGAATAATGCTAGTGTGGCTGGAATGTACAGAAAATTACAGTCTTTTCAATTTGCTAAAAATGTATTCAAATTTCCCTTACATTCTGAAGTTATTTACGAAACAATTTTCATCAAATGGAAATAATTTTTGTTACTGACTAGGATTTTTGCTAAATTTCGCGCACGCAGAATAGCAGTGGGGTTGAGACGTCATATCGGTTTAGAAATACAGTAGATTCAATAGCACTATGGCCAGAATATTTTCATTAGGTATTTCTAATTTCCTGTTGTAAAGAATCTAGTGTGTATTTATTAAAATCGTACTCTTATCCTTTTCAGAATGACCTTCACATCACAAGGACGACAGAGGGATCTCCAATCAAACGTCCTCCAGCCAGAAAGAGACGATGTGAGAGGGATAACTGGGAGAGAGTGAAGCGTAAGAGAAGAAGAAATAAAGGGGAGCAATATACCTCCAGTCATTCGAAGGATGTTGTTTCAGCCAGGAAAGTGGGTGAACCATGTAAATGTCCAAAAAATTGCTGGAAAAAAATTAAAGGGGACATAGAGTTTATTTTTCATTCATTCTGGGACTTGGCTGATTATGCAACACAAAACACCTACCTCATGCAAAATATGAGAATTCAGAATACGAAACGTTCCTACACAAAAGGACAATCTTCGAGTAGATCATTCACGTTTTCTTATAATTTGAAAATTAATGGTGTAGATGTTAGTGTGTGCAAGAAGGCCTTTCTTGCAGTTCATGGACTTCACCGCAGCAGAAAACGAATACAGCTACTTCAGGAACAAATCAAGGGTGGAAACATCACAGCCAAAAGTGATGGAAGGGGTAGGCATCACAACCGGCCAAATGCTTTTACAGAAGCCAGTTTGGAATCTGCAAGGAAGTTTATAACATCCATACCGAAATATGCCAGTCAGTACAGCCGGAGCCAAAACGCGAACAAGCAGTACCTGGACTGCGATCTCACGATAAATTCTCTATATGAGACAAAGTATATTCCGTGGTGTGCATCTCAGCAGACAACGTCCATTAGTTCTGACAGATTCCGAAGGCTTTTTTGTGAGGAATTTTGTATAGGGTTTAAATTACCTAAGTCAGACACTTGTTCCTTTTGCGACTCGAATAAAATAAATTTGGATCATGCTAAATCTGTACATGACGAAAACGAAGCCAAACAGTTAGAAGCCAGTAGAGCGCTACACCTAGCTAGGGCAGAAGCCGCTAAGGAGAAACTCACCTATCTCTCACAGCTTGCTTCTTCAGATCCTACGAAATATCATGTAATCTGCGTTGATTTACAAAAGACCCTCCCAACTCCAAAATTAAAGGTTGGTCCTGCTTTCTACAAGAGAAAACTCTGGAGTTATAATTTCGCAGTTCATGATTGTGGCTCGGACATTGGCTTTATGTTTCTCTGGAGTGAAAATATAGCTAAACGCGGTTCCTCTGAAATTTCTAGTTGCATACTTAAATACATTATGGGAAATAACGTGCAAAGTGAAGAACTTCATATTATTAGTGACAATTGCAAAGGGCAAAATAAGAATTGGACCTTGATTGCCTTATATGAAGCACTGCTTCGGTGTGGACGATTTAAGAAAATTTTTCATCATTTTCCAGTCGTAGGCCACACACAACTGCCATGCGATCGTGATTTTGGCCGCATAGAACTGTACGCACGTAGGCATCACCCCATTGTGTATACAACAGATGAGTGGGCACATGTAATCAGCAGTGCCAACAGAAAGAAGAAATTTCATGTAACTCGCATGCAGCAAACCGACTTCAAGGATTTCACACCACTTGTGTCATCAATTTCCAAGAAAATAACCACAGACACCAAACAGCCTCTCAAGTTTTCAGATGCAGCCGTGTTTAAGATGGAATCAGCTACTCCCTATGTTTTGCATGTAAGCTATTCGTACCAGAAGGAAGCACCTGTATGGACTAAGTGCAACCTAAAGAAACGAGGCCGCCCACAGCCAGAAGTGAACCTCAACGATTTGCCATGCAAGTACCAGGAAGCAATTCCTATAGATATCCGGAAATACTCTGATCTAATGTCTCTGTTGGAATGGATCCCCCCAATATACCATAATTTTTATCGTAGCCTTGTTCCGACGGAAGTAGCTGGAGAAGAGTGTGTAGAAATGTTGGATGGACTTGATGATTGATGCATAAGAAGGGTCAACCTTGGTTGAATTCAATGTAATTTGTGACCTGCAATAATATGCAACTATTTCATGTCAGCGCTAAGAGCATTGTGACTGACTTACATATTCATTAAACTTGTAAAGTATTTAGTTTTCCTTACATACTTGAGTTTGATTTTTCATTATTATGTATATTTTTTGTTCACAATATAATTCTTGTGCATTTATGTTAGTTGTTATCCCACAGAACTGACTCCTAAAATTCTGATGCAATAAGGAGCTAACCAACAATGAGTAATATTGAATTACAAAAAGAACAAATTCAACCTCTTTTCATTTTAATTGTACATAATTGTATGTCTTTATATAAACTAGAAACTTTAGTGAAGCTTTTCGAATGAACTGCACAACATAAAAATAATAATTCCGATTTATGGATTTTTTCAAACTTTCAAAAGCTATTATCTCGGAAAGAACTTTTTGAGGGTTAGCTCCTTATTGCACCGAGCCCTTCATATATTCATATATTTGGAGTTTGCAGATAATGCATATAATAAGACATACTAGAAATATTCGTTAAAAGTTTAGTTTGTAGATTTAATCCACATTTCTCTCAATGACATAGTTGTCACTGCTTCGTGTTGAAATGCAGAATTCCCTCGTGTTCTTGAAAATTTCCCACTTTAGCAGAGTTGGTAATTCTCGAGATTTCTGTCAATTTAATGTTTTTTGCTTCTAATTTCTTTATTTTAAGCTAATATCTAACACAAATATTAAAAACGGGTTTGTTATTAACCTGTCCTGCTGGGGAAACCTTCCGAAATTTCGAACATATAAAGAAAACGGAGATATTTTCAAAAAACTTCAAAATAAAGAGACGCGTCATTTATTTTGCTCATGGTAGTACATCAATTCCAAAACTATAAGATTTACAAATGTAGAATACGATTTTATGTATGCTACAAATATTTTTTCTTAATGTACATTTATCAGCAAATATATCATTGAGATATTCTGTAACGGCAATTGCATAATGGGCTGGTGCTCTATCCTACTGGAACCACACACGACAAAACAGTCGCCGTTCTTGTGGACCGATCACGTAACATGGTGAGATACGTAATATGATTCACAGCCACGTCAAAGAAATATGGACTACGAGGTGGGTTTCAGACATTGCAACCCAGATCATGGTATGTAGTAAGTCATTTTCAAGTTTTCTCATAAAAAATATTAAGAACTCCAGAAATAAAACTTTCTGGCTTTTTCACTGCGATATGTTGAACACTCGTCCGAGGAAAGTACATTCTGCCTCGAAGAAAGAGTTGCAAATACATCAAGCATTCGCCCACAAGCCTCACGACGTTTTCTCATGTTACTATCAGTCAATTCGTTTAAAAACGAAGGTTAAAATATCGTTAACTGCAAATTGTTCTTCATATGATTTTGTACTGTCGAGTATGGAACAGCCAATTTCTGTGACAGTTTATGAGTGGTCTTTTTTTTTTTGGCAAAATATGACAGATGCTGCAGCTTACACACACGTGTCCAGTCGTATTGGTGTTCGTCCGCATTGGGGCTTATCTTTTACGCAATTAGTTGCAAAGAGTTTTTTCTCTCACTCTGCAATTGTTGTTTTTGGAAAGAAAGTTTTCTGAACCATACAGTGAATTCATGCTGAACATCTCTCATTGGTTTTCTTGTATGGTGTCGCTCGGGACCCCACATGTTCATTACGATCCGTTCATCATAGTGTAGGTGGACTTATCAGCCATGATTTACCTGTATATGTATATCAACACTACTACAATAAGAAACAGCAATTCATTAATACTTGCGTAATACGTCTAAAGGGTAACGAGACTTTGTGATCCCTCTGTGGGTTTTGTGTCCATTGCATATTTATTTTCTTTCAATCTTTGATTTTCCGAATCGCACTGCCCTCCATGGTTAATGCAATATCTGCTTCTTCAGCACTTGATGATTAAAACTACTATATTGGTTTGACAAAAATGGATGATTCATTTGTGCACCAACGAATGCTAATTTATTTTCGGAAACACTAGACCTATTCTCATCTTCGTTATACATGTGAATTAATATAGTTAGCAGTTATATCATTGTTTAAATAAAGCAATATGATTAAGTTATGTAGTGTTTACAAATTGAAGATAAGACTGTTTATATATATATATATATATATATATATATATATATATATATATATATATATATATATATATATATATATATATAATTGTTTCACTTACGTAAAGTTAAGAACACACTTTGTGAGAAGATATTTTAACCATCAGTGTCAGTAATGATTTACAAAGTATCGTGCTTGTGATTTTAATCTGAACGACGTTAATCAATCTGAGAAGTCCGGCTCTATTGCTAAAGATATACTATAGACCCAAATCGAATAGAATTTACGTTACAGGACACACTAGATTGCGGCAGTACAGACTATCGATAATTCAAGTGTTCATGGACACCTGCCGAAATGTGACATATAAGCAATCTCGTAGTTCGCTTTTGCCATGAACTCAAAAATCATTAAATTTCAAATTTATATGTGTAGTAAATACTACAGTTTTAAATATTTTATCGTAATTTTATGTTTAAAAAATAAAAAACAGCATCTTAGATTCAACGCCCTCGACTGCCGTCGCCACAAGTACTGATTGTAGCTAGTGTCTATATGAAAAACGGGCGGAACCTGCAATTCCTTGTATACAAATCTTCGGGAATTTTGATGGATCAATGCTCACTCTTTTTACTTAGTCTCAAATATGGATTCCTGATATTTGTGAACACAAGCGTACATATACCTCGTATTAAAAGAACGTTCGTGTAAAGTGATGGGGTTATCAGTAACTTTATGTTACTGTCCGACGATGTAGAGTATATCAGTTACCAACGGACGGTTAACGACAAACATTCCCAATTATAATTGTTGCTGTTAGCAAACGTTGAAAATAATTTTACCATTATCATTAATTTTACAACTAACAGAATTTATTAGGTCTCTACTATTCGATATTACCTACAATATCCAAAAGGCTGCGTAAAACCCTCATTCTAGTTCTCGAGTTAGAGAGAGTATAAACGGATGTAGTTTCATAATACTCTCCTAACTCCATAGATCTGCCATCAACTGACCTAAAAAAATAAAATGAATAGCAATCAATACAGGTTATATGTTACTCAGAATCATACAAATAATAGGTTTCCCTTATAGTTAGGAGTATGTGCTTTGCTGTTTAGAAATGACTATGCATGACTAATATGTGATCATACCTCCTGTATTCCACGACAGGGCAATATTCAAGAATTTCTCGCAAACTACCAAAGCAAATCTGCCCTTGATCATGACATTTTTCTTTATAGTAGGTCAATTGTATCTACCTATTGGTATATATCCGCTTTGGACATTACACTGAATACATGCAAAAATACAATGCAACAATTTAAGGTTCAAATCGCGCATATAACGCATATGATTACAGGTAATGATGTCTATTGTTTGTAAACTTCTTGCAACGGAAATCCCTACAGCAAAGCAATTGGAGTTAAGCCTTCATGTAACCATAAACAAGAGCATGTAAAGCGAGGATAGTATAGGGTAAAACTAGTAACTCAACTGGATTCAACTGTGGTATTGCAAAATGAAATGTTTGATTACTAGTTGACGAAATTTAAATTGTATTTTAAAATCTTTAGATTTAATGGTGATTTAGCTACTTGGCGGTTATTCACTCAAGTATTTTAGTGTCATTTTATAACGAAATGAAAGTATCTTCTTTTGTTAGTAAACATATTATACGGATCAAACTTTTCAAGGTCTCATGATTTCTGAGTAACCTTTCCTAGAAAATGTACAATTGAAATAAAGATCATTAAATGTTGGTGTCTTCTGAAACATTGAATAAATGGTCCAGGAGTTTGTAGTAAAATTCAAGTACATTTAATTAATAATACCCCAACGTTTATTAGAAACATAAGAAAGAGATTAAATTGTAGAACGAAGTAATTATCGAAAATATTGGTCAGTTATAGGAAAATATCAATATTTATAGGTATAATTTTAAGACACAAAGTAGGACCAATACATGTTTGATTTTTGTTTCTCGTTGTATTGTTCGAAGTGTATCGATACTTGTATTAATGTTCAATGAAACTAAAGCGGAATATTTGTGTATTTAAATCGAAAAGAAATTTGGAACATATAGAAAAGTGAATTTATATATATTCTCCCATTGAATCTAGTTTAAGTAAGATTTTGCTATTTGATTCAATCAATACTTGCGTGTCTGTCTGCACAATATAATGCTGGAAAATTTTCCATAATATAATGAAACATTGTATGCGTTTCCATGCAATCTTAGGATCTAAGATTGTGGTGTGGTTCTAAAATCTATCAAAGAATTCAAATTGTAGAGAACGTCAGATTTTGTATGATTGTGTATATATAATTAATTAAATATTTTATCAATATAACTGGTGTAACTAGTGACATAGAGCATATAGATAAAGAAAAATATATTTATATGTGTACAAAAGAGAGGTAAAAATGGCTATCTCCATCATTGATTTTAATCTTAACAAACAAGTGGAACCTTTAAGCCTACATGAGGCCGTAACCAAAGACGTGTTCTTAAACTTCGTTTGATTGTCATCACTACCCTCTAACTAAAGTTAAGAGAAAGCATTATATCCCACTGGGAAGTTTAAAAAAATATTTGCAAAAGATAATGCAAATAAGAAAGTAACACTTTTTCTAGACTTTCTTGCTTCCAAGATTTAATATCAGGCATGAGCCAAGACAAATAAAAATATCGATTATTTTCTGAAACATGGTGCAATGTAAGAATAGAAAGAACTCGCCAATGATTTAAGAAAATTTCATGAAGTTCCGAGAACTACCGTAGAACTTGTTTTCCTGTAATGTCGCATCAACATTCTTGGATAAAATCAAAGACATAAAGAATAACGGTCTACTCAACTATCACTAGACCTCACATGCAGAATTAAAACCACTAGGTACAAACTTGCATAAATATTGAGCAATCAGATAGCTTCAAGTTAAAAGCTAAAATGTGTTATAAATTGCTAACAAGTCCAACTTCAGTTATTACAGGGAAATAGAGTTGTTGTCACTGAAATAGAGACCTGGTTCTCCATGTCAGATAAATAGTAATTTAAATAATACAGAAGCATATATCAATTCACTAATATATATGGTAGCTAATTGACAAATGCAAAATACTACCATGATTAAGAACGAGTATTTCACTCTGTCCAAGAAACTCTGTGAACTCATGACGACTACCACAAGTGCGGATTAAATCCTAGAAAAGATATGCAGAAATCGAGCCGAGTGTAGAGCTAAATAAACAGTTGCGAGTGAGGAATATTTATTGATTAGTGAACGAGGAAAACTGATAATTAATAATACCCACTCTTCTCGAATTCCGAGTGTGTACACCAACTTTAAGAAGCACAGACTAGATTGCAAGTATTTCTCTTGACTTCTATCAATTCAGTCTACTTTTATCGTGTATTGATAAGCTAATTGTGATTTAATCTGTTGTTGAGTAGAGTCCAGGACTTTTCTATATTTTATAACTACGCGACTACATTGATTATAAGTTTTGACTGTACTCTGATAAAAGAACTTCAATATTATTGAATTTCAATAAGTTTCCAGTTTAGTCCTCATTAAAAGTTTCGAGAAACAGAGCTCACTTTTAAGTCTCCTTATCTCTTCATCCTGTACTCCAAGAGAAAGCAATGAAATATTAATACTGAAACCGAGTAGACAGCCTCATATGCCACATCCACGGGTTGTTTATTCATTTGCACTAACAGCGTCTTTTTCTTTAGTTACAAGATATTGCACTACAAAAGTCAAGATACTTTATCTGTTTTATATTCCACGTTACAATCTCATTCAGATCAGATACGGAATAAGAATTTTGAGAGTCGTCTGGAGCTTAGATATTTATAATTTTCCAATAGCAACTAATTAATATGTTACATCAATAACAACATGTCTGTAGAACATCGACTTCGAGAATTTATCATATCCGTAGTTGCATCATCACCGCTGTACGTCATCATGATTACCGAGGTCACAAGTGATAAAGTGTTACTAGATGGTGTACCTAACTACCCCGGCAGGCAAAAATGGCTCGGAAAGTGAATTTATCGAAAGATAAGGTAAAATAGAAGGAAATGAAGATAATGGAACGAAAATCAAAATTCTTTCAACAAAAAATATATGACATTGAAAAATTGGTGCAGAATCTGTATATAAGAGTATTTATGTACATTGTTACTTAAGCATTTAAGCATTTTAAACCCAATATACAGGGTGTCCGAGAAGTCCTTCCCTGATTACAGAAATTGATAACTCAAGCTAGAAATAAGATAGAAATATGAAACCGGTGTTGAATTGTTTACAAACTATAAAAGTTTTGGTCGCATCAGTACACTTCCACATGAGCACCCTTGGTAGCCCGTAGCACATCTAGGCGATATTCAATTTCCATCCACACATTACCCAAAATCACTGGAGGGATCGATGCAACGACTGTGGTTATTCGTTGCTGCAAACAAAATTGAGACTTGGTAAAACAGAACAAAAGTCTTTTATAGTAACACAGACAAAAACGTAACACAGACAAAAACTTTTATAGTTTGTAAACAATTCAACACCAGTTTCATATTTCTATCTTATTTCTAGCCTGAGTTATCAATTTCTGTAATCAGTGAAGTACTTCTCGGACACCCTGTTGTACATGTCTGGTTTGGAAAATTTGTAGGCGTTTGAAGTTTGTCAGCTAACAAGCAACGTACAGAATAAGGCAGGATCTCATCCGACTCGAACTTCGACCAGAGGACACATAATAAAAAAGAAGAAACAATCCAAAATTTTAGGTGCCCATATCCAGAAAGACCGGAGATATGCTTCGCAACATAACGCACCACGTGACAATATGATTTAAGATAAACGTCGCAAGATACCCATTTGTGTCGAAAACGAAAAGGATGGGCAGCACCAAAATGAAATCAAGATATTTGATATGCTATAACACTGACTTGGTAGTCATCTTCAAAACCGCGATCTTGGATATAGCATAAGGTATTGAAATGAGAATCTGGATGTGTTATATATCAATGTAAGGTAAAATGCAAAAGGAAAGCCAATAATGTAAACGCGAAAAACATATGTGTAATTGGGTGGACGGGACGAAGTGTTGAAGACTCGGGTAAAACAAACGTGTTATCGAAGAACAGAATAATAGGGCAGACCCCCAAGACAATGATACGCTACAAGTAACTGCAACAGTGTCTGTGCATGAAAGTGCATCCGGCTTTAGAGATTATTCCTTTCGAGGATATTGGGATTCGGTTTGGGACAATGAAAACCACAGTTACAACCCCCGATACGAGCGCTCGTTTTTGGACAACATAAACTAGAAAGGACTATCTCTTATGGAACACTGATTCGGCAGCTCGCACCAGAATGTAGAATATAACAGCTTGGATTGGAGATCAAAAGCACGACCTACCTGGACACCCACTCCTAGACAACGTTTTGTACGTTTCTTGTTCAATTTTATTGCTGTTTCGTGTGAACAAAGAATATTTCGGCCCACGTTTGTTCAAACAACACTATCTGAAGCAAAGTGTGTACGAATGAGAAAGTCCAGCCATGTTCTACCTTACATTTCTTTACGAATATTTATTTTTCTTTCGCAGTTTCTACACTATTTCGCGACAGTCAAAAATACTGTCACAATATCAGGGAAAGGCAACGTTCTGCATTGACTCGACGAATTCCATGAGTTGTTGCAGTCTTCTACTAGAAAGCTAGCTTACCACACAATGAGACGACTAGAATTGTGTCTACTGGTTTCACTTGCATATATGGAACGAAGTGAATGTGACAGCAGGGGCCGGCCAGTGAAAAGTGATGGTGTGTTTGTGGCTTACGCAAGCCAAAACGCACAATATTTTATGTAGTGAATGTGTTCGCAGTATCGTTCATCTACAAACACCAATGTAGAGTTGCAATGGCGAAGCCACTCAATCTGACGTTACTGATGCAGAGTGTACTTCCAAAACAACTGTACTTCCAATCGACAGAACGGACAGTGGACGGACGACAAGCAACTGAATACATGCTAGAGATTTTGAACAACCAAGATGTAATAAAAGTGAATGTGGATGAGACTCTCGAAACCAGTAGACACAATTTGAGTCGTTTTATTTTGTGGTAAACTAGCATTCTAGTGAGAGACTACAGCAACTAATGGAACTAATCTAGTCAATGCAGAACGCTGCCTTTCCGTGATATTGTGACAGTTTGGGACCGTCGCGAAATAGAGTAGCAAACCGCGCCAAGAAGAAACATTCGTAAAGAAATGTAAGCTAGAACATGGCTGGGCTTTCTCATCCGTATACAATTAGCTTCAGATAGTGTTGTTTAAACAAACGTGGGCCGAAATATCCTTTGTTTACTCGAAACAGCAAGAAACTTGAACCAAAGCATACAAAACGTTGTCCAGGAGTGAGCTTAAATTCTAGGTAGGTCGTATTTTCGATCACCAATCGAAGATGATATTTCCTACACTCCGGAGCGAGTTGCCGAATTGCTGTTCCATAAGATATAATCCTTTGTAGTTTAGGTAGTCACCAAACGAACGCTTGCATCGCGGTTTGTAACTGTGGTTTCCACTTTTCCAAACCGAATCCCAATATCCTCGAAAAGCGTAATTTGTCAAGGCAGATGCACTTTCATGCACAGGCACTATTGCAGTTACTTGTCGCGTACCAAAATCGTGGGGTCTTGTCTTATTGCTCTGTCTTTGGATAACACGTTTTTTCTTTTTACCGGAATCTTCCACACTTAGTCCCGTCCACACAAAAATATACATATGTTTTTCGCGGGTTCCATCATTGGTATTCCCTTTGCATTTTACCTTACATTGATATATCACACATCCAGCTTCTCGTTTCAATACGTTACGCTATATCCAAGATCGCGGTTTTCAAGATGGCTGCCAAGTCAATGCCATAGCATATCAAATATCTTGATTTCATTTTGGTGCTGCCCATCCATTTCGTTTTCGACATAAATGGGTATCTTGCGACGTTTACCTTATATTATATTGCCACGTAGTGCGTTATGTTGCGGAGCATATCTCCGGTGTTTCTGAATGGGGCCAGCTAAAATTTGGCATTTTTCTTCTTTCCTATTATGTGTCCTCTGGGCGAAGTTCGAGTCGGATGTGATCCTGCATGTTCTGTACGTTGCTTGTAAGATCATTTGTTTCAGAATGCGTGAATCGTTATTAGATATGTTATCCCGCAGCAACTAGGCGTATATATACCCTCTGGAGCTGAAACTGAAGTATATGCCGTCAGACTGTTTTACTCCTTTGCACACTCGGAAGTGAAAGCGTTTTTAAAAGTTGGTTTCAGAAATGCATTCAATGAAATCAATCGAGATTCTATGTTAAGTGCTGTAAAATATCATTTTCCAAATTTGTATCCCATTTTGCAGTGTTATTTTGAACCTAGCAAACTGTTTGTGGAAGACATCATAGTTTCTGAACAGAGCGACCCACTAGGTCCAGCACTGTCTGCTCTGTGGCTTCAAATAATTGTCAATATCATAAAAACAGAATTTAATGTGTAGTGTCTCGACGATGGGATCATAGCCGGAAATACTGATGCAGTATGTAGTATGCATTACATATTGTAGAAAAGATCCGAACACAGGCAACATCCATTGGTTTAGAACTCAACCGTTCTAAATGCGAAGTGAATTTTCAATGCGCTAAAGAGGAAATACAGGCGCTTTATAACAAATTTAATGAATCCACACGCGGTATACAACTACTGACATCAGCTAATGCTGAACTCCTTGGCGCAGTGCTACCACCAGAAGCCAGGAATAAAATATTGTTAGAGAATATATCTAAATTGGAGGTCTTTTTCTCGCGCTTATCAAACATCTCAGATCATTCAGCATTTTATTTATTATGAGCCTTATTTTCAACACCAAGATTATAGTATTTCCTCCGATGTTCTCCATCCTGGCGGGAAGTGAATTTAATTGAAAACTTTGACGATACTTTAAGAATAGGATTAGGAATATATACTTAACAGTACTCTCAGCATGGAATCATGGTTACGAGCATCATTACTACTCAGAAATTGAGATCTTGGAATCCGTCGGGCCACAGATGTTGCCATGCCGTTATTGCTTCCTTCTTTCTGTGGCACAAGTCAATTAACTTGGACTCTACTACAGCGAGAAGTAGATTTGCACACCAATTCAGTTGTACAGGATTGCATCGTCAATTGGTCAAATTTAGTGGGGGTCTTCCATTACGGCTAATGAGAAAAGAAATCTTCAATCAGCCTGGGACGAACCCATAGTAAAACATTATGTTTCCTCGTTATTGCTTTCAACACATAACATCGAAGAAAAGGCCAGATGCCTTGCTGTTTCTTCCACGGAACGCGATGCATGGTTTCAAGCTCCGCCGCATTGGTTTCAAGCAAGAAAATTTTCGTATAGCTACAGCTCCGCGTTTGGACACATTGTTTGCGAACCACATCGTTTTCGTACTTAAAAGAGAGGCTTACATTGTTTATCATGCAAGAGGAGCACAGGTAGATAATCAGGGCACTCCAGCGTGAATGATATAGTTTTTAGAGCTTTCGCATCTGCAGGTGTTCGATCAGTACAAGATCCAAACGCATGCAGTTGTTCACACGGAAAGAGACCATACGGAGTAACTTTAGTGCTTTGGAAAAATGTAAAAGCTCTAATTTGGTACCTCAACTGGACAGATACTTATGTTCTCTGCAACCTTCCTCATTCATCATCATGCGCAGGTCTCGTACGTGTTCGCAAGGAAACGACAAAATGAACAAAGTTATTCGTAACCTTGGTAAATATTGGTTTTCTCCAATTGCCGCAGAGTCAAGTGGTACTTGGGGTCAAGAAGGAGCTAATTTTATCAATGAAACTGGTCGTTGTATATTACTTATATCGGCAGGTAAAAAATCAAAATCATACCTTATTCAACGGATCAGTATCACCGTCAATGTGGGAACGTTTCAGCCATTTTGGGTACCTTACTTACCGGTAAAGAATTAGAGGATTTCTTTATTCTATAACGTGCCTTATAAATATTCAGAAAAATTTATATTGTAGTCAAAGAGGCGGAGCTCATAAAAGGAGAATCGAAGTTGGACGTTCTTGGTTTACCAGAACCGACGACACTAATATAGTTTTAGCATTTATATAATATAAAACTAGATATTGTTGTACTTAAAGAAATCTACACAAAACTGGTTTAATGTCTCCAACAGTCCACATACCTCATCATGAATTGGCTAGTATTTTAGAAGCTTCTTCTTGTTTCCTATTCATTAAATTTCCTTTGTTTTAGAGTATTATCATGTAAACAAAGTATGAGTTAATTATCAGGCAACAATGTAATAAACATAAAATTTGTTTTATAAACAATCAATAAACTGAACAATGTAGTACTGAAAGCAATGTCTCACATAGCAGCAATTTTCAAAAAGTGGAGATTTAGTGAATTTCAAAGATTACCCATTTTCCAACTCTCACCAACTATGCAGGAGGCCAGTAGCGAATTTTGCAACCGTATGGACAAACAACGAAATGGAATGAAGAAATGAATATACAAATTTATGATACTAAGCAATGTAATAGCTCAGAACGAAAATAACTTAATCTTAAAAAGCGTCGAGAAAAATAATCAGGTACTCAGCAAAATGATAAATACTATAACAATATTCCTTATCCTGCTTTAAATGACATTCGAAGAAAACAGATAAGAATTACCAAAAAACGTTTATATAACTTATCTTTCACTAAACTTTCTCATTCTAAACAGAATTTAAAGCATACAAAACTCACGGTGAAAATTGCACGACTTAAGAAGAAAAGACGTTTGAAGAAAATCCTGAGTGACAGGTCCTGACGTGCATTAACGCCGATTGTTATTCAGAAACTTTGTGCGACTGCGGTGCAAGTAACCGAGAAACTTAAACATCATTTTACGCTGCTTGCGTCGGTAACCATATTCCGTCAGCAGATCAAAGACATGTGCATGAGATACCGAATTGCATTGGAGAAACCACTAATATGGAACCACAAGTTTTAGTACATAGCCAATTTCCTTGTGTACAAATGATACATGGACTATCATTACAAGGGATTTGTAAATATGGTGAGACAAGTCATTGGTCACCTTACTTCAAACAGTGGGCCACGTTCATGTATGTGGTAGTCTAAAACACAATATATTTGGGTAATTTCTCCATCCAATCATGAGACATGGCAATGGTTCGCTGATGCTGTGGGCTCCAACATCCCAGTTTCAGTGCCTTTTATGTTGAAGGTTACTGATTATGTCACTGCCTGTGATAGTGCCCCCGATTTTGGAACTAATGTGTACCCTATGTTCCAGATGTTATTTTCAGCAACGACACCACATTGCAGACTGATACTGCGGTCAGTCACAGTGGCGTATTGTGATAAGCAATGAAAGTTTTTGTACATTTACAGCTCTGCGATTGGGAGCAGATATTAGCGAACCACATCGTTGTCGTACTTGTAATGCTCTCGTAGATAAGAGAGTCTTATATTTTTTATCATGATAGAGCAGCGCATTTAGACAACAGAACACTCCAGCGTGAACGATATTATTTTGAGACATCTCACATCTGCAGGTGTTCATCACTACGAGAACCAAACGGATGCAGTCGTTCAGACGGAATAAGCTTATTGTTTTAGAAGAATGTAAACTCTCTAGTTTGAAACTTCGCCTGCACAGATACTTATGATCCCTCCAATCCTGCAGGTCTTGTAATTTGTAGAAATGAAAATTGGGAGAAGTTGAAGGCCTGCCTTTCGCCCGATAGAACTTTGACGGCAGACAGCATAATTAATGAACTAAAGGCCAAAATTACGATTGTATTAATCTTCAGTTAAGGTACCCACGAAACCGCAGGTACCAATCGATACATCGGACCATGTTGAATAAAATCACATGGTTTGGGATAATTTTGTATGAGTAGTTTTCAAAAATGTAGAACATAACAAAATTTTGTGGCACTAAAATATATGCCCTTTGCTGCCAATAACTATTGGCAGTTATATTGATGAAGCAAATTGTATATCTTGCATTACATTTTCTCCTAACGGTGTTATATATCATTGGGTCTAATAGTTATAAACCTACTACCAACAGTTATCTTCATACTATGTAGAATTATATGTAGTGTGCCGGTGCTGTGTCATCAGTTATAGCTCAGAATATGAAATAAATAAATGCAATCAAATAGGGATGGAACTGATGCACAACACGGTACTTAACTGTAAAATTGTGGTTGAATTTAAATAAAATTCAAATGTTTTAATTTAGAAAATGACTAGTTGGGGAAAAGGGTGAGAGAAAGAGAAAGGTTGTAATTAAAGAATAGGAATGAGCACTAGCCTGACATATCCAACGAAGCTGGTGTCGTCCTGGTCATCTGGAATGATGAATATCTGGAGAAGTCTGGATTAGCTGGTGACAGTCAACATCTGAGTCTTAATCCTTTTGGTCTGCAAGGGGCGTCGATAAGCGTCTTACGATAATGTCCTTCTACATCTTCATTCTACTACTCTGATGACAAACTTGAAGGTGTCTGCGGCGATGAACCGTCAGAATGGTACTCTTTGACTTGGAGTCGGTGGTCCTCCAATGGTGGGATCCGTTTCTCTCCGATGATCCTGCACCTCTCTAGATCGCGTGTCGAATACCCCTTGTTGTTCTGTTCCTCCTAGTTTTGTCCAACTCAAGAATGATGACTTAATCGGGAAGTATCAGGCTGTGCTCGAAGGTATGCGAAAAGGAAAGAAGGAAGCTAGTCGAGTTTATTTAACAAATATGCATTTACAACAAGTGTCTGAGAATGTACACTTCTAGTCAAAGTTTTCTTTCAAAGTTTTCAAAAGTTCATGCTTCTTTATATCCAATACACAGTTACTTCATTTCCAATAGACGGATACTTCACACCCCCTCCTTGAAATCAAAATACACGAAAATTTTAATTTTCCGTAGTAGAAAAAGAAAAAATAAAAATATTGAAGAAAGTCCAAAAAAAATTGTTCGTTAAAGGTAAGAGAGTTCTTTGTGTAACATATTGTTTGTTTTGAATTAATCCTTGACCACAAACTGCAAAATGCTGAGTGTGCGTTCCTAAGACAGTTCATATAGTTTACTAGGTAACCTGAAGATATGACCACAGCGTCTCTGGGAAAATGGAAAATAAGAAAAAGAAAAATAAACATTAGTGCTTGCATAATATCATTGTGAGTGACATGTGTTAGTTTGGAGTTCCGTTAAGTGCTCAGGGAAGGGAAGTGAAAGGTAGGAATAATACTAAATTTAATTATCACTTACACAGATTATCAAAACTTAGATACGTATAATAAAAAAAATCATAATCAAATAAATAAATATTTCATAATCCAATGTAGACCTCTATATATAAATGTTCCTCTAATGCAGAAAAAAAAATAACTTCAATATCAAACGTAACTAATACGCGAAAAGAAAAAACGGTGTAATACTATCTAGCTAACCAAAGATAGTAAAGTTAGACTGCACTAGAAGGGTACTGATTTCAGTTTGAGAAAAATGAGCTTTAAGTTATTTAGGCTTAAAGCGTCCGTAGACTGGAAAAGAATTCCAAGATATGGTTATAGCCCCATATACTGGCTGTAATCAAACTATATGAAATCAGCACGACAGAACTATTCACCACATATAACCTACAACCCTAACTAACATATAAATTCTTCTTATCTTCATCTTCTTTCTTCTTAAATATTGTCCTCTTCGGGCATCGAATGCTGGACATCAATCATGGCATCGAATCTTAGACATCTGAAGGGATGGAGCATGGTTCTTGCAATCATGATTTCAATCGTCTTACATCTTCTTAATATATCCATCGAAGTAACTATCCATACGCGTGTCGTAGATTTTCTTCATTCTTCACATACTCACATTTAAAAAAAAAAAGAAATAAGAGTAAGAAACTTCTGTAGTGATACGCTGTCCATTCAAACGAAATGGTACAATTCTTGAAGATACCAACGTGTTCCAAAATTCGAAGTATTCCAAGTTTCAAAGTGTTCTAAATTTTCGAAGTGTTCTAAATTTTCGAAGTGTTCTACCGGTAGATTTGGATGCACAAATCAAAACCAAGATAAACTAACTTCTAAGCGTGGCCAGTGCTAAAAGAAAGTTCATCATCCATCTACAAGGTGTTCCTATGCACAATCCAATCTTCAAGAAAAGTAATCCACATACGAGTTACGTACGGACAGACGGACTAACAGATTCTTCATCAATGGGAAAATATATGGGGAGTAATCGCTGATAAATGTCCCAATTCTCTCTATCATAAACACAGAATACGACACGGTTTACGTCATCAAGATGTTCCTCTAAAAATATTCTTGTTGTAGCCAAGGCAATTTTGGCAGCTTCTAACTTCGGAAATTTAAATGCTCCAGTCGAAATGTTAGGTAATACAATTGTAGAAAGATCATTCTCTAACATCACTTTAAAACAATTTTTGTACGTCTCTCGTAAAATCTTCTTGTCTGAATTCCGTGGTCCACATGTCATAATTACATAATTAGCTGGTAGACGATAACCATTGGCAATTTTCGCTTCTCCTGGCTTCAATGATGATATGGTCAAACATTCTTCTAAAAATTCAGATCCAGCTGCGTCTTGAATGGCTTTATCTGCACCACCTAAAGGAGTTAAGGTTTCATTCGTTGGATTTACTAAGGCATCTGCTTTTATATCCACTATGTTACCTTTATAAATACTAATCTTCTGATTGATGGCAGTATTACAAGCAAATTTCGGTTTTTCTTCTGTAGAATTCTTCCCTATAGTTGCCCACGTTGGTAGATTTTCGGCAATTACAACATCCTTAATATGAAGAGAAGGGATGAAAACTTCTTCTTCCAAACACTGTTTCTTGGGGTTGAAAATCTCTTCAGTTGGTGGTCCTTGATGGTCTTCGCGTCTCGTCTTCTTCTTTTTCATCGTATGGTCTTCCGTGCAGACGTTGATAGGCATCTCTTCGTCAGAGTCTTCAAGGTGGTCTTCCTCTTCCGGGTTTTCCTTCTCATAAAACTTCTTCAATCTCTGGACTGCTATGCTGTCTATCTTGTAAGATCCTCGGGCGGTCTTATACTTAACAAAATATGAATTTGGATTTTCCACACGTTCAATTATGCCTGGACCAATAAACTTTCCGCTAAATGCTTTGGCGTGACCTTTCTTTCTTGTGGTGTCTAAAATCCAAACTTTTTCTCCTTCTTTAAAAGTAGGTTTCGTATGTCTCTTGTCAAAAAATTTTGTCGCCGTTTTATGACGTTTGTAAAGATTTTCTTGCGCTTTATCTCTAATCTCTTGTAATTGCTGTAAACGAATGGCATTATCCTCGTATTGACACGGGGTATTTAAAATTGCCTGATGAAGTAACCTAGGTTTGAAGCCAAAAAGACATTCAAATGGTGAAATTTGAGACGATAAGTTCTTGGTGACGTTAAGCGAAAAAACTATGGGTTGTAATAAGTCAATCCATTCTCCTAAATCTTTGTCACATAAAGCTGATTTCAATCGTTGTTCTATGTTTCTAATACTAATTTCACAAACACCATTACTATAATGCCCATGTACATTTACAAAACGCATATTAGCACCAATCATAGCACATAATTCTTTAAATAGTCCACTAGTGAAAGCACTGCCTTTATCTAAGACAATTTCATAGAAAATTCCAAACTTTAAAATTACTTTGTGATAAAGAAATGAAGCCAAAGTACTTGCTGTAACATCAGGAAGGGAATCTGCAATTATGTATCTAGTACAACTGTCTACTACAACTATCATATACTTGTGATTTAACATATTATTGGGAGAATAATTCCCAGCTACATCTATGTGGATGCGATAGAAAGGGGGAACGGAGGGATAAGTAAGCAATGTACCATACGGAGAACCAATTTTCGATTTCGATACTTGACATATCGTACATTCTTTACATTTCTGATATATATATTTCTTCATGTTGGGAAAATACACTGTTTTTACTAACATATCATAGGTTTTAGAATAACCAGAATGAGATGATCCCAATGCAGACGTGTGACAAGCATTAAAAACTTTATAACGCAAAGAAGTAGGAACTGCAACCAAAAATCTTATACCTTGAGAAGTTTTCCGCTTTCTATACAAAATTCCATCTTTAATAGTAAAATATAATGCTTGGCGTTCTATTTTAGGATTTCTATTTTCTTTCTGTTCCAACCAAGAAAAAATATCTTTAAAAAACGGATCTTTACGCTGTTCTGTTGCCAGATTTGGCTCATTTAAAATTGAAAATGAATTTGTGGTCTGAATAAACAAAATTTGCGGATCTTCTTGATTCTTTTTCTCGTCTTCCAAATCTCTAGGGGGGTTAGAAAAACGTGAGATGGCGTCTGCCTCTACGTTACTGGAGCCACTGATATGTGAAATAGTGAAATTATACGATTCGATCTCACTCATCCATCTAGAAATTTTACTTACATTCTTTGTTTGCTTCAAATAAATTAAACTATGACAATCTGTCTTCAAATAAAAATGACGTCCTAAAAGAAAATACCTAAATGAACGTAATGAGTACAATAATGCTAGTAATTCAAGCTGATAAGGGTGTAGTCTTCTCTCGCTAGGAGACGTTGCACGACTACAATAACTAATGGGAACTAGATTTGTGTCGTCAGGTGAATTTTGAGGTTGTTTGATTAGTCCAGAAAGAGCGACTTTGCTGGCATCAAAATAGAGATACAGAGAATAATCAGGCTTGTATCTCATGAGACAAGGTGCTGAAATGATGGCTTGTTTGATATTATTGAATGCTTTCTCTTGTGCGTCCTTCCAACGAAAAGGAGCGTCTTTTTTCAACAAAGAAAGTAACGCTTCTGCTAATTGACTGAAATTAGGTAAATACGAACGAACAAAAGAAGCCAATCCTAAAAAACTTTTGACCTGTTTCTTTGTTTTGGGACGTTGATAGTTGGAAATTGAGTTAATTATTCGTTTCGAAATAGACAAACCATCTTTACTAACAGTGTGACCTAAAACATCTAATGAAAAATATCCCAATTTTGTTTTTTCTGGGGAAAGCTTTAAACCAATTTCTTTTATTCTTTGAAGCAACATACGAGTTAACTGCAAAATTTCATCAAAACTATCACTAGACCAAAAATAATCGTCAACATAAGCAAATATTTTATCTTGTGGAAGACCTTCTAAGGTGAGTTTCACTAATCTGTTCATACCGCTAGTAGATGTCTTTACACCCTGAGGCAAAAAATTAAAATGGTACGATCCCACGCCCGGAATCGAAAAAGCTGTAATAGGTTTAGATTCTTCAGTGAGGGGAATATTAAAGAAAGCTCCAAAAACGTCGCTAGAACATAGATATTTGCGTCCTGCCAAATTAGTCAAAATATCCTGGATAGGAGGGACCGGAAAACTGTCAGGAACCACTTTCCGGTTAATATAAAGGGGCGTCTTGCACAAATCTATACTGTCCATTCTTCTTTTTAACAAGCATTACCGGAGAATTATACGGACTAATACTAGGTTCAATGATCTTACTTTTCAATAAAATATCTACTTGTTTTTTGATCTCATCCCGTAGATGAAATGGTATCGAAAATTGGGGTCGATTTACTGGGATATTGTCTACTAATTCAATTTTATGCTTATATCCTTTAGCACAACCATAGTCAAATTCATTCCAAGAAAAACTAGAATAAAATTCCTCTACTAAATCATATAATTGCTGCTGTTGATGTGGCAACAATTCAGGGTTAACATTTACTCTATATTTATCATAACCTTCAGGAAAAGATTTCGTATCTACTGCATTAACCTGATGAACCTTATTATTAGTGCTATTTTGTTTCTTGAAGTTGGTATCAGTGATAACATTTTCGGCAGAACCCAAAACAACATCTTTTTTTAAGTAAAGTTTACTTTTGGTAGGATTAATCACAGATATTACCGGATGAATTTCGTCTACAACTGATTTACGCACAAAAATTTCTGCCTGCGTATCTATTAACTCATTGGGAACTAATAAATTGCGATTTCCTGCAAGATCATTTACTTTTTTCAATGTAACTTGAACACTTGAATTAGGAGGCAAAACAACAGAGCGAGCCACTAAAAATTGAGGTTTATATAATTTTGCTATATGGTTAGAAATTTCTTCAAAAGAAACGTATGGCGGCAATTCAATTCTTGGAGGAATACCAAATTTAACAAAACTAAAAGAATTCTTATTGTGATCAACCATTGCAAGATGACTTTTCAAAAAATCTTGGCCAATTATGCTATTATACGGAAAATTATTATACACTCGAAAAGGATGCGTAAAATACTGTCCTCCTAATTTAAATTTCACTAAAGCGATTTGATCACTTCCTTGAGAATTTCCAGTGATACCACGAATAAAAGTAGTTCCTTTAAGTATTTTATGCTTATTGCTTAAACTATTACCAGAAATTAAGCTAACAGTACTGCCTGAATCCAATAGAAATAAATGCGGCTTATTATCAATATATGCTTTAACATGAGGCAAATCAGCTTCATATTGAATAGGAACCTAATATCGCTTACTATTTCTAACATTATTACACATATTATTGTCTACTTTATTCCTATTATTCGATTTAACATTCTCATTTACATTGCCTGCATTGTCGGAAGCAAAACGCTGTGAGTGAAAGAAAGATGCGTTGGATAGATTTCTTCGCTCCAAACGCGAACGCTCATAAGATTGTATACACACAGATTTTCCTTTGTGTGCGTGAGAAACTTTTGCGGCCGCTGTTCTTTGCACGAGATCTTGTAACTGGACTTTGATACCGTCTAACTGAGCTATCAATGTATTTTTTTTAGGCTGACTTACAATTTCATTTTCGTTCTGAATATTAACATCTAAAGTATTTTCTTTTTGCTGTATAGTATTCTTACTAACAGGATGTATATTGTATTCGTTTGTTATTGCCAAGGACTTCAATTGCTGACTACGCATGCTGACAAGAAAATTAACTCTTTCCTCTAGACCTAAGGACTTTGCTAAGTCAATAACAGTCTTATATGATTTTCTTACAACTACAGAATAAAACGAAGGCAATAACCCATCGATTATCAAGTTAATTTGTTCGGTCACTGGCATCTTCGGATTGTACTCGAGTATCTTCGGATTGCAATCTGTGTGTATACTCCACTTATGAAAAATGTAATCTAAGACAGATTCAGACTTTAACTGCTCTCTATTTCTCATTTCTTGCTCTAAAACTTGCGAAACTATATTATCTTCATAAGCCTCTATTAATTTCTTCTTAATCTGTACATACATGAGATTATCATATTCTGCGGTCGATTGTAAAGCTAGCAGATAAGCACGAGCCCCGTTTTCTAAACAATACGGCAACAAATGACGTTTCTGTACATCACGTAGGTTATGAAGGACAGAAAAATCCTCAAAATGACTAAAAAATGATTGAACTGACTCGTTCAATTTGCCGGAAAATTTGGGGGGTTCTACTAAACGATCTATAGCAGAAGACATAACACTAGTATTCTCCATTATATCTATTTTCAAAATCACACTTGAGATAAATATCTTACACTACTATGTATATATATCCAACACCACAAAGAAAAACAAAATATAATAACTTGGCAAAATTTTCTCTTCTCACCCACTTATCATTCGATTAAGAAACAGAAAAAAAATTACTCTAACAGAGCAAATGAATAAAGTAGCGAGGGTGGGCGGGTGGGTTAAAAATAACTCTACTTAATTTCTCTCGACAAACTATAAATTACACAGTACAAATTACTCAAAATTTGGGATCTTAAAGCATCTACCGAATATTTAGAATCTTAATTTATCGAAATTTTAGGATCGTAACAAAGGCGTAAGCCTCACAATATCTCCACCATGTGCCGGTGCTGTGTCATCAGTTATAGCTCAGAATATGAAATAAATAAATGCAATCAAATGGGGATGGAACTGATGCACAACACGGTACTTAACTGTAAAATTGTGGTTGAATTTAAATAAAATTCAAATGTTTTAATTTAGAAAATGACTAGTTGGGGAAAAGGGTGAGAGAAAGAGAAAGGTTGTAATTAAAGAATAGGAATGAGCACTAGCCTGACATATCCAACGAAGCTGGTGTCGTCCTGGTCATCTGGAATGATGAATATCTGGAGAAGTCTGGATTAGCTGGTGACAGTCAACATCTGAGTCTTAATCCTTTTGGTCTGCAAGGGGCGTCGATAAGCGTCTTACGATAATGTCCTTCTACATCTTCATTCTACTACTCTGATGACAAACTTGAAGGTGTCTGCGGCGATGAACCGTCAGAATGGTACTCTTTGACTTGGAGTCGGTGGTCCTCCAATGGTGGGATCCGTTTCTCTCCGATGATCCTGCACCTCTCTAGATCGCGTGTCGAATACCCCTTGTTGTTCTGTTCCTCCTAGTTTTGTCCAACTCAAGAATGATGACTTAATCGGGAAGTATCAGGCTGTGCTCGAAGGTATGCGGAAAGGAAAGAAGGAAGCTAGTCGAGTTTATTTAACAAATATGCATTTACAACAAGTGTCTGAGAATGTACACTTCTAGTCAAAGTTTTCTTTCAAAGTTTTCAAAAGTTCATGCTTCTTTATATCCAATACACAGTTACTTCATTTCCAATAGACGGATACTTCACAGTAGGGTGTAACATAAATGCATGGCCAAAAGTTGCGAGGTGATTGCAGACATGCAAACAAGTAAAAATATTCCTATAAGCATGGATCCATTGTCGTTTCGTTTCCGAGATACAGAGTGATCAAATTCGAGTGCCCCAATGGCTCACTATGGTAAAGTGAATGGATATGTTCAATATACAGGAATAATAAGTGGAATTATGAATGATCAAATACATTTACACTAACATATAGAATGAAATTAAACAACATTTGAGGTTATATGGTTGTCACAGTTCCTAATATGGTACTAAGTATTATGTTTACAAATAGAACTAAACGTCCACATGTTAGCATACGACTACTGAGATCAAAATGTTCCTAAATATGGGACACTGGCTTCCTAAGTTTATGTGTGGTATAAACGAACGCTGTGGCCTCTATCGAATAACTTTCCCAATTACTTATATTTTTAATTCTGCAATAGTTGGGATTTATGAACGTGTGAGCCGTTGAGTTCAGAATTGGACGACTTGACTTTCCAAAATGAAGCGGAATCTGCCCCATGTTTAGGAATATTTTAATCTCAGGACTCATATGCTAACAGGTGGACTTCCAGTATTATTTGAAAACACAACACTTTGTACCATGTTGAAAACACTAACAACCATATAACCTCAAATGTTGAATAGTTTCACTGTTTATGTTAGTAAAAATGTATTTTCACAGGCATTATTCCTTTTGATTATGTTACTCGTGTAATATGGTACATTTCCATTCACTTTTCCAGAGTGAGCCATTGGGGGGACTCGGAATTTGAACACCCTGCATCTCGGAAACGAAGCGGCATTGGACTTAAGTTTATAGGAATATTTTATTTATTTGGATGCCCGCAATCACCTTGTCATTTTGGCCTGCATTTATGATACACTCTGTATTTCTTCTTTGTAGTTTACTGAATTTATAATAAAATATTTATTAAATAAAAGATAATATTAAATTAAAACTCTTCTGAATGCAAACCAACTACGCTAAAACGAAGACAATATAATCCGTACAGATATTAAATCCTATTTTACTTTTTTTAAACGGTACAATCTTAATATCCTTTCTAATTGCAAATTTGTGATTATAAAATTTTTAATTTCACGTCTAGTAGATTTTAAGTTTAAAGTCCATCTAAAGAGCGAGTCTAAAAAAGACGTGAACCAACTGATTACCATAAAATTCAAACCACATGAACTCCCACCCGGAATTCCACACGGATAATTGGTAACTTGGTTACACGGGTCAAGTAATGTCAGAGCACATCCTTTTTTTCTTTGTAATCTCAATAGATATAAGGGTATTTGTCCTGAACGCAATGCAAAATGGAGATTTAAAACAAAAAGACACTTAAAGACGCATAATATATCTCCATAAAATTAAATCTCTGAGTTTTAAATCCCATGGTTATGCCTGTTATACTAAAGGAGACGGTGATGATGAGGGATGAATGAAATGGTGGAATAAAGTGGGAAGAAACGGGAGAATCCCGGGAGAACCCTCGCACACGGTGTTTGTCCACCACAAAGTTCCCTTCGCAGGATCAGGATTTGAACCCGGGACCCGTAGCACCAGAGGTAAACGCACTACCAGTGAGCCACCGTGGCCCCATATAAAATTAAATGAGTACTCATATATATTCTGAAGTTAAAATGAAAAAAGAGTAGACAGAAGATTCGAAGAAGTAAAATTTTGCATTGTTTATATATATATACATATATAAACAGCAAAATTTTACGGGAAGAGCTCTGCATTCTCGGCCCCTTTTGATTAAGTTTATATTTCAAAATATTGCGAATAAAATCACTAAATTTAGTTTTTAGCGTAATTTTAATGTTAAAAACGTACTGCAAACAACAAAAGTTTGTGCAAGTACTTCCCCAATTGGCAAAGAGCACATTTTCAAATCAGTTAGTACGTCAAAAACCCAAATTGAGAAATGATGAAAAGAATCTATCACACTCACAGACTCATTTTTCTTGTAATATTATATTATGCCGACTACAAGATTCACAAACAATTAAGTATATTATTATTATTTTATTTTTGCAGCAATTAAAAAATGTTTAGAAAGGTAGCAATAAAGTTTGGCAAGATATAAAAGAGAAAGTAATTAATTATTAGCACTTCAAGAGATTATTACAAAACTTCTTAACTTACTAAGAGAATCCACTATTTTATCCACCATCGTCAAACGAAATAGAAGTACTGAGTATAAGCAAACTGTTATATTGATGCAGACTTATCCGGGGTAACATCCGCGAAGATGTCTAGTCAGTGCATTTTATAGTGTGCATTTTGAATTTACGGTGAAGTGTGGTCCATACAGTTCTCTTTTTGGACCAACTTCTGTTTGTTTGCATACTTACCAATCAAATACTTGATTCAGGAATTACATCAGATTTTTAATGTTGGAAAAAGTAACCTTCTAGAAACGACAAGGTGGTTGCTTGAGGCGCATGGCTCATAACCTGGATATCTTTGGAAAAGTGTGCTAATTTATATTCATGGAACGTATTTGTTCTGTAACTTTCAAGTCAGAAATATGATTTTAAATCAATTTTTATGCAAGAAATTCTTACTGCATCGCTCTATAAAATATTGGTGAGGTTCTCATTGATAGTTCAGGAACAGGAACAAAATCCTCATTCAAAGGTAATAACAACAATTTTTACTCCATGTCTACATTAATAGCAGTCATTGTCTGATTATTAGACATGACTCGAAGCACATCCGAGAAGAAAGTGTGGACCATTTACCGCTATACTGCACTGTAACGTTTAAAATAATAAATACAAAATGTGAAAAAACAATCTCTGCAAATATCGACAAGGGTTATTGTTTGCCATAGGCTAATGCAATATACATATTTACCATCCACCTGTTAAATGAACACCTAAAATAATACAATGTTATGCAGTGTAGCAAACTAAGGACGCTGCAGTATCACCTATATCAAACACAAACAAATTTCGGAGGGTTCTACAAAGGTAACTACGCAAGTGAGACGAACAGGTCAACGCATATCTAAAGTACCTTAGGGTCAAATTCTAGGTTATCATATGACGTATTTGGAACAAATAAAAATAAAGTTATAAGAAGTTGAATATTTGACTTTCTTCAAAGGAACTAATTTGTAAAAAATCTCTAGGTACTTATCATCTCTAATTACGTAGATATAGCTGAATATATTAAATATATAAAGATTATAATAATACCGTGCACAGGAATTTCATAGCTCAAAGCGCTACCGAGAAATTCTGAGAATGGTAAAATTTGCTACATTGGTTAAAATACTTTACGTGGGAAATTTTTGAAACAGTTGTTGCTTTCTCTTTCTTCTATAATATCCCAACAATAGATTTAGGTATCAGTAATTACATCAAATTCTCGAAATTGCATAATTTTAAGTAGGATTCAATCTTTACGAAGTTTACTGTTCTATATCTTGACAACATTTTGAGATATCAAATTTACTATAAGAGGCATTAAAATCTTTACATATTGTGGAAACCATCACTGAAATCTCTGAGGTAACCATCTAAGTAGTTTTTTCTTTTAAAAAAACGTTCGAGGAAAGTCAAGTTCTAACCAAATTAGAACTTCGTGTCTCTTCATTCAATATTCATCATATCATGGCGATAGTATTAGACACTGAAACGCTATAGATGTGCAGTGATTTGTCCCTCTCATTTGTATTATTACTGTTGTATAATTCACGAAACTTGAATGATTGTGATTATATAGCGTCTTTAGTTTACAACATTTAATAACAAATGTGTTATTGTGACATCATTTTTAACGTCTATATTTCAAATTGATAATAACCTGACGTAGCATAATTTGAAAAAATAAAACTTTATGTTCTAGGCAAGATTGTTAATCTGATGGTTTCCCAGAGTATATCAAACAATATCTCTCTCCGATATTTGTTTGCTACAAAATGTCAATCTTTTGTGTTTATTGGTTTAAGGACTAAAGGTTCACAGTGGATATATGGTCCATCCCGTACATAAATGTACAGTGGTTAGACGAAAAAATCTAAAACGTTTGCAAAAGTGAAAATCATACCTAGTATGGTGTATTGATTCCTTTTGCGTCCCAAAAACAGATTGGAACGACGTGTAATGGACGTACACAGTTCCTGAATCGTGGCGTGTGGAATTTTGTGACATTGTTCCTCCAAAACATGCTTGCAGTTCCTTAAGGAATGCTGGTGGAGGGTAATGAGGCCGAACACGCCTTTCTAACTCAGACCACAACGGCTCAATGATGTTCAGATCTTGTGATTGTGGGAGTCAGAGGAGGTGTGATAGCTCCTGGTCATGCTCCTGAAACCATGGTTTCACCGTTTTTGCAGCGTGACAGGGTGCCAATCATCTTGGTAGATGCCATCACCATCAGGGAAAAATATTTGGGCCATGGGCAGAACCTGTTTCCCCAAAATGGCCTCATGCGCCTAAGCATTCATCATTCCGTTCAGGGCTATGATGGAATCTGCAGAAAACCACACGCCCATACTGTAACAAAACCACCCCTATGATTCACAGTTGGAAGGAGACAGTCTGTATCATAGGCCTGGGACGGTGTTCTCCATACGTAAACGTGACCGGTTGTTGGAAACAAGTTGAAGCTCAATTCATCGGACCACATTACGTGTTTTCACTGCTCATGAGGCCACGCCTTCTGGTCCTTGCACCACTAATTACGCCTCTTCTTATTTACCGCTATGACCAGGGGTTTGGCGATAGTGGCCCTGCCGTGAATTTTCATTTTATGAAGTTCCCGTCGCACTGTTTTCAATGAAACCGGATTCTCTAGGCCGTAATTGAGTTCAGACGTAATTTTCATTGCAGTGGTCTTCTTTTTTGCTGCTACAATCAATTTGTTTTGCCCTCCGGTCCTTATCTGACAGGATTGTTTTTCGATGACAGTTGTGCTTTGCAGACGTCGTTTGCCTATGAATTGTGTATGCCCTCGTGACATTGGACACAGTGCCTTTCGATACCTCAACAATGTTTGCCACTGTTGCCACTGAAGCCCCAACTAGACGGGCACCAACGATCATGCATCTTTTTAATTCCGTCAGGTTGCTAATTTTTCTGCACCACTTTCACACCACGACACTCACAGGTGAACTGGTCACTGCTGACGGACGAGGAGGGTCTACATACCACATTGAAAAAAAATCGGCAACAAAAACGTGTTGTACAGTGTAGGACCAAGCATACGTGTCCTATAGGAAGTGTTTTTAATTTTTGTCTACCCCTATATATCGAGAGAGAGAGAGAGAGAGATTATTATTATGATTATACAGAATACAGAGATAGGATTAACATTTAAAGCATGCGGCGCATGGAGAATCTCCCTAACAGATGAAACGCGAAAACGAGGTCAAAAGGATCCATTAAAGCAAAATAGTGTATCCTTCCTCTATTAATTATTACACGTGAAGGTGAAATTCTGTGCATTCTTAACTTTATTGTTCAAGAGCCTTTCGGGGAAAGAAATAACCTGTTCTAATTTATTTATTATATAATCATTTAAGAAAATATATTAACGTTAGTAAATTTCATCCCATAGTCGAATTTTGTGCAACAATTTTCAAATTTGACTCTATACTGAAAAATAAGTTGTTTGTATTCGAACTAAATCATGAATTTTATTAAATGGCCGAAGCTTTGAAGTTTCCTAATCTTTCAGGTAAGTCGCGCCATCAGTCGTAGCAAGCCTAGTTCCGATATGTGTCACTATATGGCTGCCTAAAGAAATCACCACTGGTGTAGTAATAGCGGGAAACATATCATGCCTTCCTCACTCTCGATGTTACGTATTTGTACTCTTTGTAATCTTAATACATACACCAAAATGTCTTAAATTTCACGAAGTTCGTTATTTGTTACGAGAAATATGCACTTGCTAAAAATACACAATCTCGATGTTGAGTGGTATAAAATGATCTTGATGCTCTGATGGTTAATATTAATATAAATCTAGAACAGAATAGCTTCCAATTACTTTGTCTCATTTCACATTTTGCCTAGATATTTTCTCATTTTAAGGGTATTTTTAAAGTTTGTTAGTAAAACAAAAACAAATCTAAACTAACTCTTCAAACAATTATTACTCTCTCCTTTCAAGCGCGTCTTTCAGAAGCATTGATTTTTCTTTCTTTACAGTAGATTCATATATCGTATAAAATATATAAGATTATGAAATTACGCATCTTCATCGTAGAAATATATATAGGTGTCGCCATAGCAATGAAGAACGAAATACCTAGAAGTGTAACTAAAGTGGAACACAGCAGTGCCCGCTTGATGTTTGTAAAAGTAAGTGCATAACCAGTGGAAATTGTTGTAATACAATATATATATATGCCACCAAGCGACCATGATGACAGTGAAGTACAAGTACTGTATGAATAGATTAACGAAATATTGCACCAAGAGAAATTCAACGTCATACTAGTGGGAGACTTTAACACCATAGTAGGCGAATAAGCCACGAATAAGGTTGAGTTGATTTGATTTTAGTTTAGTGTCCCCGGTTGGTCCCCTTGCACTACGTAGAAGAAACGAACGGGACCAAATTCTTATCTTGTTCTGAAGGCAACATCATTTGGTTGTAACTAACAAGTGGTTTAAGAAAAGAAAAGCCAAGCTGAAGTTGTACACATCGAAAAGTACAGGAGATAAGAAGCGCTACCAAATCTATTAGATTCTTGTGAAGCAGCGTTTCAGAAAAATGTACGAGACGTGAAGACACTACTGGGAGCGGATATCTATTCGGATCACAACCTCCTAGTGGCAGAAGTGCAAACCAGGTTAAAGACAATCAAGAAAAATGGGATGAGAAATCCAAAAATTTGGAATTTATAGCAACTAAGAAGTATGTTCAGTGATGTGAAAGAAGAGATTGAAGAAAAATTCTGTGAGATTGACGATATGATAAACAATGTAGAAATTAGTTGATGAAAAGTTCAACAGATTCTAGTTTACATACTCGACAACAACACTTTCAAGGTGGAAAGAACACCGAGAAACCCGTTGGTAACTGAAACGATGCTTAAGAAGATGGAAGAACTCAGAAGGGAGAAAAGCACAGACATGAAAGAATTCAGAAGGCAGAATAATGAAGGCAGGAGACAAAGCCAAAGAAAAGTACATGGAACAGAAATGTGAAGCAATAATGGGACTTCAAGGGCGCGGCAGATATAAACTGAAGTTTCAAAAAACACAAAAATATGAGGAAAACTAACAAACGCATACTCACATTTGGAATCGAAGATCAACCATGTCGTGTAGTCAGTGACCATAAAAGAATTTTTAAGTTTGGGGAGAGTACTTAAAAGATCTGCATGACCAAAGATATTGCGATCGAAGCAGAGAAAGAAGTAGATGATGAAAGAAAAGGATGCAGTATATTGAAAAGTGAAGTAGTATAAGCCATCAAGGCTATGAGAAGAAGGAAGCCCATTGGGGACGATGACATACCACGAGATTTACTCAAGGGTTTAGGAGACAATGCAATGAAAGTACTGATCCACTTATTAACAAGACCTACCTGAGTGGAGAAGGGCCAAAGATTTTATCGATGTTACAATGATAGCATTATCCAAGAAAAAGGATGCAAAAAAATGCAGCGATTACAGAACCATTAGCCTTGTTTCCACACTTTCATGATAATTACGCGCATATTGAAAAGATGGCTGGGAAACAAGATAAAAGAGGTGTTGGATGAAGATCAATTCGAATTCCGGAACGAAAAAGGCACCAGAGATGCCATTGGGTTGAACAGAATTATCTGAGAGCGAATTCTGGACGCAAAGAAAGAGTTGTGTTTGTGCTTCATAGAGTGGCAGAAAGCTTTCGACATGGTTAATTGGACGAAACGTTTGCAAAATCTTAAAGGAATTGGGGCCAAGTGGAGAGACCGACGGCTGTACATAAGGCAACGAGTCAAGCTGCGCTTGAATGAAAGAGAAACCAATAGTGTGGAGATCGGAAGAGGAGTCAGAAAATGATGTAGTATGTCGGCCTAATTATTCAATATTTACAGTGAATGGTTAATGAAGAAAGCATTAATGGGAATTGGAGATTTCAAGATTAGAGGGCAAATAATTAACAAGATCAGGTATGCAGATGATTCGGTTATTATTCCGAGAACGGAAGAAGGAATACAGGAGATGATTGACAAAATAGCAGATACTGGAAAACTATATGGAATGGAAATCAGCATCGAAAAATCGAAAGCGATGAGAATATCAAATGGAAATGTGCCCTCATAGGGCAGAGTAAAACAAAGAGTACTTGAAGAGTTTGACCACTTCAAATATCTGGAAAGTACTTTGACGGAAGACGCGTACTGCACCAAAGAGATTAGGTGGAGAATTGTCATATTCAAAGAAATATTCAACAAGGAAAGTTCACGCTTAACTAGCAGTCTTAATATTGGACTAAGGAAGACATTGGAGAAGGTATATATATATATATATATATATATATATATATATATATATATATATATATATATATATATATATATATATATATATATATACATATATATATATATAATATATATATATATATATATATATATATATATATATATATATATATAGAGAGAGAGAGAGAGAGAGAGAGAGAGAGAGAGAGAAAGAGAGAGAGAGAGAGTGAGAGAATTGGATAATATGGTTCAGATACTTGGACAATACGGAAGTTAGAGAAGAAATATTTAGAGAACTTTGAGATGTGGTCTTGCAGAAAGATGGAGAAAATAAATTGAACAGAGAGTAGCAAGTGTAAACGCTTAAAAGGGGATAGGAGAGAAGAGGACGACTCTACCCACCTACCCACCATCATTCGTAGAAAAGCCAATTGTATTGGACACAGCTTGCGAAGAAATTTTCCTAATGCCGCTATAGAAGGACAGAGTAGAATAGGAAGAAGAAGAGCACAATTGATTGATAGGAAGAAGAAGAGCACAATTGATTGATGATTTGAAAAATATAAGAAAATATAGGTAGATAAAAGAGGAAACTGAAAATCGAGAAACATGGAAGAAACATTTTCAGGTCCAACCTGATCTGGGCCTGGACTTAGAATATATAAAACATTAACCACAAGGTCAAGTCTATTCAGCATTATAATAATAATTGCGTTATTTCATTATTTTGCAGAAAATAGTACTTAATTTTCAAAACTAATTAAATGTTCTGGTTATACTTTCACAGAAAAACATTAATATACTTTGAAAGGAAAACTATTATTGGTAAAAAGTTAATGTAGATTGTTCCGTTATGTAATTACCATTATTATTATTATTATTATTATTATTATTATTATTATTATTATTATTATTATTATTATTATTATTATTATTATTATTATTATTACATACGTTGTACTGAATTGTGCATCCATAAGATGTTCTGAACACAGTAGAACACAGTTGCAATAAAGTCCAATTTCTCGTTCGTCCTGATGACTTAGTATTTCAAAATGTTCTGAAATGAAAGGGAAAGTTAAAATAAACACATTTGTTCATAGCTGCTACTCAACACATATTTTTGATTTATATAATAATATGAAGTATCAAATTTAAAATCATTTCACCATCTGAAGCAATCGTTTCCATATTGACTTGTCCATATTATTATATACACTACAACTAAGCAGCACTCTCCTCTGGCATGTGGAGTTCCTAGCTCGATCTCGCCCGCCAAATGGGCTTTGTATTGTACCAGCACTGCGTGTGCAGCTTTATTCAGGGTTTTCCGTCTTCCACCCACGTTTTTCATTCTATAATTTAGTTTATCATCAGCTACACTGTCTCTTCTAGCCGCGGTGCATAATAAATTATACAAACAACGGACATTAAATACAAAAAAAAATTAAATTAAATACTGGTTATTTACTGAGAGACACAATAAAATAGTTAATAACTTATCATAAACTGGGAAGTATATTTCCTCTTACTTTCCTGTAATCACTTGCAATTATTTGAACATTACCTCAATCTCCTGATCTTTTCTTCTTGTAAAGTTCGTTTGATTTGACTTTTAGTTTAGCCTTCCCTTCATCGGTGAGGCCATGTGAGAGGCAGACCCTTACGTGAGATCTGAACTACATGAGCTCCCGCCTGGAATCGAACCTGGGTCTCCCATTGTAATAACACCATCATAAAATTTGAAGCGTACGTCTTCTCTCATTTCGCACAGTGTTTGTTTCTCGATGAAAATCAAAGCTAAGGATTTGAGTCTTTCCTGTTCTTGTGTGTATCAACAGTAAGTCATTTTAGGGAGGTGAATAATCGGTCCACCGAGGCTGTTGTGGATCACAATCAGAATCTACGATCTGTTTCGAAAATCCGCATTTTCTTTACGACAAACGGGCAAACTTGATTTAAATATTTTTGCTTTACATAATGAAAACAAACTGCTATTAAAAGAAAAAAATGGACACTACACTACCGCGCGCTCAACACTGATGCCAATAAACACAAATGCTACTATAAGATTTTTTTCGTTAGTCACCTTGACCCTTCCTCCCACACCTGTTCTATTTTGCCAATGTTCGAGAACGAACTCAGAATAGTATAGGAACAATACAGGATGGAGCTGTCGTATGAAAAACAATTTGGTTGTCGCAGTTTTTTGTTTTTTATGTTACATTTTAATTGGGTATTTTGCAGCTTTTAAAATAAGTATTACAGAAAATAAATTTTAATTTATACATTAAAATGAGCTAAATATTCATACTGTGGTTAGAGGGAAGCAGAAGATTTCTCATCTTCTACTGGTAAGTACGGTACAAGTGTGTTCATGATACGTCCTGACAGCCACTGAATCCGCTTCCACTCCACAAAAATTGTAGTAGAAGCCTTAGTAACTCGCAGGTTTGAGATGTTATCTTTGCCAAGGATCACTGACACAGCTCCATGCTTCTGGTGTCGCTTTTACATGCTGCTTATACAGATTATCAGCTAGGAGGTACTGGTGTTTCAATCTCATACACGTGCGCAGTTAAGACATATAGTGGAAGCCTGCAGATATTTTTATTTGTACTTGTAGAGAGGCAAAATTAAAACAATAAATTTTGCTTCGATTATTGGTTTACCGCCGGTAAACAAGGTAACACCGAGAAATCACCATGATGTGATGAAAAGTGCCTCCTGTACAAAGCTGAGCGGCGCCTTTAACATCGGTCAATATCCCATGAACCAGTTCCAAAACGTCCGAAACCAGCACCGCAAACAGAAGAAGTAATCCTGTATGTTTGGTGGACTGCTCGCAGAATGGTGCATTGGGAATCGCTACCAGCTGGTCAGAGCATCAATTCAAATGCGTACTATCAGCAGTTGAGCCATGTTCAAGAAAAACCCAAATTCTGGACTCAGCACTGCTGATTCACAACGGACTCCTCCTGTTACAGCAAACGCTAAGACTCACATTGCTAGAATGACCCAAGACACCATTCTACAACTTGGATTGGACGCATCTACATAAGTGACGCATCTACATAAGTGACACAATACTACATAAGTGACGCATCTCGGTCCTTCTTATAACTGTGTAACTTAAAGTGATAGATAATTGTCCTGTTGCGCAGCTAATACGTTGTTGATTTCTGTTAAGATTGTCTCTAAGTAAACTTGAGTAAAATAAATTACTGCAGGATCGAGCTGTGACTAGTTCTTCCATCCTTCGCTTAATTCATAACTAACATAATGTTTTAATTAATTGTGCCCCGTGAAATAAAATTTGGGACAGTAAAAATGTGAATTCACGTATCCGCGTAGTCAGAACCAGTGAATAAGTAAAATGGCTTCGCTCTCTTCACCACCATCGTTTGATGTCGAAATATATGAATTCGCATAAATTCAGATATCGTGAAACGTATGTGATATTGAATAAGTATCATCCGTGTATAAGGCTAGACCTATGCTAAACAACAACTGGGCAACCATTTGCAGCAAAAGGAACAACCACATTTCCAATCTAATGTTTAAATTTACGGGGTTAATTTCGTTTATTTTGTGAATAGACTAATTTGTTCATATATAATTCTGAACTCGTGAGTGCTAATCAAGTTTAAAATTTTATATAGACAAAAAGAAAGGAAACAGTTACTTTGTGTGAAAAAGACAAATAAAATGCAGTGTGGAGTGCTTCGGATTTAACAGCGTGTAAATTGAAGTTTCTTTTTTTTAATTTTCATACTTTAATAATTTCATTAAACGAATTCTGAGAACGCTATTGATAATAAACTTTCAGAAGTAAAACGAATAAAAAAAATAGCTATTGCGTGTTGAAAAGAGAAAGCTATGTACAATGTTGAATTTATTGTAGCAATTAAGTGTACAATGTACCTTAGAAAATTAGGTCATTTTTAATTGAGAATGATCATATCACGATTAATCAGTTCATTAATCAGATTTGTTAAACGTCAGTTATGAAATTAACTGGATAGTTTACTTTCAGTTAATTTATTAGAAATTACAGTGATTGAAAGATAATTATTCGAATTGCACATTACAATTTTCAATAATTAAAATGCTGCTGAAAATTTTATCTTTCGTTTTCTAAATCCCAAAATTTACACTACATTTATAAATAAATAGCCTATGTGTAAATGGTTTAATTATCACCTTTTTTCGTTTTGGAATGACCTTCAGGTTGGTTGTATTTGTTCATTAGACACCATCTCAGTTGTCTTTACAACTTCGGTGATGTCCACTGGCGTATTTACGATTTTTTTTCGGAGGGGGGGGGCTTTGCTAACCTCAGTCCTGGAAATGTAAAAATTCTGCAGGATTCATTTACTTTAATTTACTTTAATATAGTAAATAAAATTTCTGGTCGGATAAAGCCCGGAAGCCTCCTAAATACGCCACTGTTCATGATATTAGACACATTGCGGCTTTTGCAAAGTTCTCATGCTGGAAAACAATGCTGATTATATGATTGCTGGTGTGACCACAATTTCATGACATCTCATCACCATCCTCAGGGGGCAAATTTCAACCAGTGGTTGTTTAAGCTTTTTAGGACACAAGGTACAGATTTTGCCCAGCCTGCCTTACCGTTGATTGGAAAACATTACACCAAAGTTTCCAGCTCAATGCCAAAAATTATTAAACATATAGAATTATTTTCAGAATAAACAGTGATTCTTGATAATCGCGAACTTCGACTTTAGCCTCACATATTACCATGCTATAAACTGTAAATAGGAAAATTATTTGGGGAGATAATTATAGCAGTAAAATTACATTAGGAGGATAAAAATGGTTTAAATTAGAAACATTTTCGCTAACAGCCTTCCTGTATACGATGTATTACTGAAACACTTTGTAGGAGTGAAATAATACTCAACTCGTTGATTCAGATTTCATTCAAGTGAGGCGTTAAAATTGTCCCGGTTAAATAAGCTCAAAGGAGGGAAGAAACTAATCTAGATAAATTGAACATGAACCTACAATTAAAATTGACAATCGTTTAAATAATCAGATCACAGTAAATAGGTATACGTAAACTTGAGTGAAGTTATATTATCACTGACTAAAACCAAAATAAGAAACTTGCACGTTGGTTAGTAGCGTTGGAGACAAAAAAGATACCCATAGGAGGCAAATGATATGATAAACGTCTGTAAATTCTTACTGTTTCTTTAAAGAGTAGCAGGAGCTAAGTTTAATTGGGTTTAACGGTAGAAGTAGATTAAAATAGAATAACAAATTAGTCTACAGTTCTGGACGTGAACCTAAATTTAAAACAAAACCATACAGTTTTGAAATTATCGCTTTAAAATTGAAAACAACTAAAATAAATAATTTACCAACATGATTGTATTTGTCATCCGATTGAATACGAATTTAGGGGAGATCGAGGTATTGATGAACCCTTAAGCTTTGATTATAAATAACTCTTTTGTTTTTCGGTTACAATTAACATTTCTTATGTATAGAAAACTTGGAGTTCTTCCTTGGAGTTTTCACAGTTTCTATGGAGATAGTAGCTCCCGCGCGTTCTGTGTAAAATGCAGTTGCTGTGTTATTTAAGGCGTTTAGTTGGGGTAGTTGTTTATAGTAAATAAACAAAATATTAGTGCTTCAATTTCCTAACCCAATATTATTACATTGCGTGAATAATACTTCACTATTTATCCAGAGATTATTTGTAAGTTATGCGGCTTAACTCCGAGACTAATCCCAGTTACTACTAAGTTGTGTTTGCTAAAACTTTCCTCGATATTTCGGATATAATAGTAGTAACAGTGAGCAGTATGCTCAATAGGATTTGTACTGTGATATTGCAAACTCTGTTACTGGATTGCAGCCAATGCTTCTTCAAATGTGCGGCTTATGTTGTCATGATAAAGTAAAATAATTTCTAAAATCGTTTCCACAGATTTACATGATATATTAATTCCCTTTTTCTACCAAATCAAGCGGGAAGAAACCAATAAGAACATCAACCTGAACATCCAACAAGACTTCTACGTATTATTTGTGGAAATTGGCCTTTCAATAAATTGTTTCTTATTTTTATCTGAGATTCAATACTTTGTATTAATTTTTAATCAGTTAGAACAAAGAATATTTTTTCAGAACTTAAAAATTATAAAATATAATCGTGGTTTAGAATTATTTCTGCTTCTCTTATATCATGAACGATACGCAACATCTGCTCATATTTGTAAAACATTAATAAATTAATGACTTTTTAGATAAATATCACATCCAATTCCATAGATGGTTTTCAATAGTGGTGAAGATGGTAATTGCGTTAACAACAATTTGATGCCTGAATCATACCTAAGGGATGCTAAAAATTGTTAAAGTTTACAACATTGCTAAGAACTATGTTATTCCGAAAATTTATCCTAGGTATACTGCTAAAATGTATTATCGTAATGATACGGAAGCACAGTTAATCAAAAAATATTTTAAAAATGTCCCAGAAATACTCCGGTATAAAAAAGGTATCAAATTTAATCATTTTTCACAGTCTGCAAATGGTTTTGGATATTAAAACGCTTTAAGGGTAGTTATTATCCTTATGTTTCAGGAAACCATGTAAGTAATTAAATGTGATAGTTATATGATCACTTTCTTGAAGAGGTAGTCCTTCGAAAAAGATAAAAATTTTAAATTCTTTGAAACTTTGTTTCCAGTACGTAATATAGATTGTAACTTTGAATGCTGCACTGTAATTTTAGTAATGAAGTTCACATATACAGTACGATAACTGAAAAACCAAGAAGAAAATTGTTATGAACTCATTTCCCATACAATTTGCTCATTGCAGAGAAACAGACGCTACACACAAAGAAAAAAAATGAAATGAGATACCACCAATTAGTTGTTTCCGTCAACAAATTTCAAATCTAAGAAGAGGTAAAACTGTGAGTGAATGATATCACTCTTTAAGAAAATTATGCGACAGTAATTACATCAACGATTTTACATCAGTATTTCAGAATCTGTACAGACGCATTAGTCATGCTTTCTGAATGGACGCTAAGCAAACATAAAACAGGTTCCGAGACAAATTAATGAAATCAAACCGTAGTTTATTTAATATGCTAGTTTTAGTACGCATAACGTCAACGAAACAAGAAATATAGGTTGGACATATTAATATATTTAGACATTTACCTTTTAAACGCTCTATACATGCTAAGCCTTCTTTATCACACAATTTCTGATGATCTGTAGAGAGAAAATAAAACAATAAGTAATAATGAACCATGTATGTAATAAAAAAAGTTCAAAAATTAAAAATTCTTGCAAAGACAGTTTGCTTAAAGAAGAAGATATGGTGACGTTGAAGATGAATAAGTTAATTTTGGTACAATATAATAGATCTCCTTATCCAATTTGTTTCTGTATATCATCATAATTTAAAGAATTACAAAAGTGGAAAACAAATTCTGTTGTGAGATGCATGCATACAAAAATTACGTATCTTCGTTCTACCCGAGAGGGAATTATCTATTTACTAGTAATTTCTTCCGCTTTTAAAAATAATCAAGGACAAGTGCAAAGATTTCTAATTATATCAAATCTTAGTATTTTGAAAAAGATTCGCAATGTTTCCATCAGTCAATTTATGCATGACCTATATTTCAATGTAATAAGCTTAAACAGGGAATCCCTGGGAAGGAGTAGCTCCTACCTACAATCTTTACTAAAATACATTAGTTTCTCCAGATCATTCTAAAGATACTTATATATTATACTACATGAAATTTAATCGTTATATTGAAATCAGGTAAGGATATATTTTATATCGAAAACCAACGTTGTATTTAGCGTATCATTAC
The DNA here is from genome assembly GCF_964235325.1 of Thermobia domestica. NCBI lineage: Eukaryota > Metazoa > Arthropoda > Insecta > Zygentoma > Lepismatidae > Thermobia > Thermobia domestica. The sequence goes on along the minus strand of NC_137460.1, from coordinate 123,347,524 downwards.
ATTGTGTTACAGATGTGGAGGCAGTAAGAGGCCTGGTGAAGCTGTCACTCTATCCTCTATTATACAGTAATATCGAAAACATCGCTCTATCTCGTAAGTATAATCATAGTAATTTACCAGATGAGAGTGAGGATGGGCAGCTTAAAACATGAATTGAATTATCATGTGAGGCCTGATTTTGCTGAATAGTTAGTTCATATAATTACAGAGTGGCATACTCTGCTTGTGTTTCTAGAAGAATTATTAAAGTTTTCTGATGTTCAACCAGCATAATGAACAATTGGCAGTCTATATGAATTAAGCGAAAGCGGTCCGTCAGAAAAGGTAGAAATAATGGAACTTGGAGCCACTGTATTGCCCACCCGTTGTATATATATCTTCATCTTCTAATAGTTTCCCAATTACCTTTAGCCGGCTTCTCAAATCGTTGTCCTCTGTTTGTTTCTATTTGTATTATATCCATATGATATCTCAGTGCACCGTATTGCTTCTCATATCATTTCTCCACGTTTTCATTGATCGGTCTCACACTCGTTTCGTATTCAATTCAATAAGATGCTCTTGGTTTACATATTTCGAAGATCTTTCTCATTATTACTTCCTTTACTGTTTCTTTGCAACTTTTTAGCAGCATTTTTTCTTTTCTGAAATAACAATTCCTCCTCTATTTTGATAGTACATAAGCGCAACCATTAACTTCAGAACAGAGATATCACAGAAAGAATATCATGCAAAACATAGAAAAGTTCCGATTTAAGAGCAATCTCTTCCAAAATGGTGTTAACTCTATCAACACGAAGGGCTGAGCCTAGATCTCTACAATTCGAATCGCAGTCATCAAAGATCGACAAGATATGAAAGAAAAAGATTTAGATTCTCACGATAATGAAGTGTTCGTGCAAGTCACAACGTCATGAGAATCGTTCACTGATGGAATTAATTGATTTATTTGTAGTTCTAAAGGTACTATTAAGCAGTAAATAAAGTAATGTATACAAATAAATAAATAAAATGTAATGCGTTTTAAAATTGGCTAATTCTAGGTCGCCATTTCGTCTCGTAGTGGCAAATTCTGGAACTACCTAACTACTTCGAACATATATATTGGAAAATAAAATTCCTTTCCTTTAGCTTTATTAATATTAACGCAATCTGACACTGTAATAAAAACAAAATAATACTCAGTTTCTTCCAAATCCCTACTGATCAATCCTATGGCCATAAAATACTTACTATTTCTTATATACAAACTATAGAATTCATTTCGACCTCTAATGAATGTGCTTTTCAACTTTAATTTCATAATTTTCATAGGAATAAAAACAGGGATTGTTTAATAAAATAGTTCTATATTTGCTGATAGATGTCCTCTTTGATTAACATAATATGCTGTATGATACATTCAGTTTCCTGTTATTAATATTAAACCTTCAGCATGCAAATACAAATTTACAGAACTCAATTTCCAAATAAGAGAATATAAAACATGTTGTGAGTGTTCTAGTACTTCATACAACATTACACAAATGCGTTACTAATTCTATTGCCGGTATTCTAGTAGGTATTTTCTACACATTCATTATTAATACAAATTTATTTTAACCAATTTACAAAATACAGATACTTCTACATGCATTTTCAAAGAAATACTACACAAATCTTCAGATTCTTGTACTTGCAGTTACTAAAGAAATATTAATAAGACAAGACCTGGAAGATAATCTAATCTAACCTGTGATCGGAAGTTCTCTTTTTGCTGAACTATATGCAACAATCATGAACGATTGCACTGTAATTTGGAAGTATCATTAGAACAAATATATAATATATTTACAACCCTAAATTAAAGAAACAATCGAATAGATTTAGTATAGACCACGTTCAGATTTACTATATTTCAGCCCAGAATATAATTTCGATAACTCGTATATTCTACAGTGGCCAAGACGTGTTTATTTACTTAAATATATTTTTATACATTAGTCAACATTTCTGAAAATTTAGATTTTGTTGTAGCTAAGACATTTGTGTATTGAATCTAGGCATCGGCCATCCCCTATTGAGGGAGGCGAGCTGAAGTTTCTTAAGCATTGATCATGTTGTAAGCCATTTCATTTGTAAAATATGTTATTCCACTGAAGACAAATTAAAATTTCACTTGAATGAGCTAACTATATAGCTATATCTAATTTACCTTATTTACGACAACCAGGACAAACTCCAACTTTACTTTGATCAGTCAATATATATATATATATATATATATATATATATATATATATATATATATATATATCTGAGTATAATTTACCATTTCCAGTCGAATTTTCGTTTAAATACAATCCAGTTAAAATTAAACCACTTTCTTTAATCTTTTAAGTAATTATTCATTTCCAAGACTGTCTAAAACTAGGAAAATTACGTAATCTATTGCGGACTAAGTCATATAGGTCAGACCTTTATAAAATTTCTGTTTCGTACAAACTCTCGTATCCAACTAACTTCATTATTGCTTTACCACATATCGGAGTTTGGGGTTTGCACAGCGGTACCCATGTAAACGTGTATATTTAACATATGCTGTTGTAATCACGTCGAGGTTAGGTACTTTGTTCGAATATTTAAATAACCATCGGCTTCTGTTGATTGAAATGGAAGTTAGAAATAGACTGAATTTTCTGACTTTAGAAATATTTCTGTAAATATTAAACTTTACATGGACAACTAACTTTGCCTCTTCATGTTCATACACCCAGACCTCCATTACTTGATGACGTATGACGCAAACTTGTCACATAACATCATTGCGAAATATTTCAACCTAATAGCATATAACAATTCAATAAATAACAATATATAACACAACAAGAAATACATAAAAAACAACGAAAAAGTATTGTGGTGAATAAATTCAAAATTTGGTTCGCCATATATTTCCCTAGTGAGGACCTTGATGGGATGGTAGCATTCTTCCTTTAAAGTTTGTCACGAGTGCAGCAGATATTGATATCTCTGGCATAATATCAATATATAATATCAATAAACGTGAAGAAGGGTATAAATGTTTCATTTTAGTTTACTCCTGAATATATTAAATTGCTAATATGAATTGCGTTAATGCTTATGCGTTCGCTGACAAAGTGGAAAATTTATCTCAAAGGATGACAAAACTTGATAGAAGTTATATCAAAAGGATAAAACTGAAATTGGTATTAGCTTACTTGAGAGTCCGCAGTGGTCTTGAAAGCACGTCTGGCTACTTTCTTTCTTTTTTATTACTATAAACTAACTATTAATCATCGTTAATTATATTGTTTACTATTTTTATACAGCTTGTTGTTCCTCTTAATGCAATAAATAGAAAATAGGCAAAAGTAGGTTCTACATCCTTTCTCAATGAATCGTACGTACGACACAACACCAATAAATCGTAGCTTTTGGCATCAATAAACTGAATGTTATACCTAATTACTTGTAATGAAATGCATCATGAAAATGTAGGGGTAAAATACAACGAAAGCAAAAGAATATGTTTCATATAAGGAACTTTTTAAAAACACTTCATTCGAAAAATATTCGAACAAACGTTAATGGTTATTGCGTAAAAATTTATCTCATAAACAATCTCATAAACTTACAACAATCTAATTCACGGTGTTCATCGACTGTTTGAAACATATAATCGCAGTTTAGTATATTTGTTCTAACATAGCTGAAATCGTTTACATAATGAGTAGTCGACAAGCAAGTTTCAATTCATCATCGTCACTATTAGTAACCCTGATACAATCTGGGATTTTTGCATGATAATCTTGAACTGCCGAAACAAATAAGATCATACGGTACCAGTTTGCGATAATGGTTTTATTGTTTGCATTACGAACAACAAGAAGCTTTATACATAAAAACACAAAATATTCAGAAATGATGATTAGTTGGATTGTACAAATACAATAAATGAAAGTAGAACCTTCGGGATTCGAACACCTATCTGTTAATTACAGAATCCAAAGTCTTAACCACTTTGCATTGGGTCACTTATTGAGCCATTATACACTTACAAGAAGCTAGCGCCAATTTTAACTGAAAACTGTAGTTGAACTCTACCTCAATTTTCTCATGTTTCTTTGCAATCAAGGACTTGTCACTTCGTAAGTAAACTATAAATATCAACACGATCAAACAGATATCTCATTCATATATGCAATATTATTTAAAGCAACTGAAGCCTCCATATCCTTCGTTACATTCATTAGTTATATCATAATAAGAAGACTTGCTACGTTGTGGCCAAACTTTGTAGATAGAATGTTGCCATTTTATTAAAGTGCCAATTAATCCATTGAGTGTAAACGATCATAGCGTATTTGCTATTAATGGTATTACAACTAAAATTCACTTACTAAGTACAACTTTAAGAACGCAAATTAATAAGTAGAAGAGTAACTAACTAACTAACTCTATGACCTATGGAACCCGGAGGTTCAGTGCCGCGTTCACAAAAGCTCTTCACTGACTTCTATTCTTACCTAACTGCATCCAGTTTCTACTTTGTATTCCAATCTCTGCGAGATCCATCTTAATATTGTCCTCCCATCTGCGCCTAGGTCTTCCTAATGGTCGTTTTCCGATTGGTCTTCCAGTCAAGACTTTGAAAGCGTTTCTACTTTCTTCCATTCTAATCACATGACCGGCCCACATAAGCCTCATAGACTTGACAACCCTAACAATGTTGGGTAAACCATATAAATTATGTAGTTCCTCGATATGAAGTTTCGGCCATTCCCCATTCCCGTTCCTCTTGGGTCCGAATATTCGAATCAAAATTTTGTTCTCAAATACTTTCAGTCTATATTCTTCCCTCACAGTAAGCGACCATGTTTCGCAGCCATACAGAACAACAGGCATGATTATCGTTTTATATATTTTAAGCTTCAATTTCTTAACAGAATTCGCGACAAGAGATTTTGAACCGAATAGTAACACGGATTCCCTGTGTTTAGTCGACATTTAATTTCTTCGTCAATATGATTTTCGTCTGATAATATCGATCCTAAATATTTGAAAGTATCCACTTTATCAAAAGTATTATTTAATATTTTAACGCATCCACAATTTGCCGTGTTCCGGTCCCGACGCACTTCCAAGTATTTAGTTTTCTCTACATTTACTTCTAAACCCTGTCCCTGCAAGCGTTTAATAAGATCTCTGCATTTCTTTCTATTGTTCTCCTATCATCCCCTATTAAATTTACATCATCAGCATATGCCATAACCTGGTGAATACCGTTCAACTGTAGGCCCTCGTTGCTATCTTTGATTTTCCTTATAGAACGAAGTTAAATAATAATGGCGACAACGCATCTCCTTGTTTCAGGCCATTCTCGACGTGAAAGCTCGTGGACAAAAATTTTCCTACCCGGACTTTACTTTGGAATTCATTTAAACATATCTTAATTAATCTAATTAGCTTTCTCGGTATTCCAAGTTCTGTAAGAACGTTGTATAATGTTTCTCTCCTAACCGAGTCGAACGCCTTTGTAAAATCAATAAATAGTTGATGTACCGGGGTATTGTATTCCCACTTTTTTTCGAGTATTTGACGAATGGTAAGTATTTGGTCGATAGTTGATCGATTTCGTCTAAATCCGCACTGATAATCTCGAATAATTTCATCTTCGTAAGGGGTCAGTCTTGCTAACAAAATATTTGAAAGGATTTTATAGGATGTTGACACAAAAGGAATGCCTCGATAATTATTACGGTCAGTTTTGTCGCCATTCTTGTGAGTTGGAACAATGATTGATTCTTTCCACTCTTGTGGCAATTCTTCCTTGTTCGAGATAAGGAGAATGAGTTTGTGTATCTTGTTCCACAATTTTTCGCCTCCAGCTAAAATTAACTCAACCGGAATTTCATCTACACCCGGAGTTTTATGTTTCTTTAATTTCTTTATAGCAGTTTCTACTTCTATTCGGTTGGGTTCTGGAATATACGGTTCTGAGGTGTGTATCACCTTTTCTCCACGCACACTAGTTTTTGGTTGCATGTTAAGCAAATCGTCAAAGAAATCTTTCCATCTATTTAAGATGCTATCCGTGTCAATGAGAACTGTACCGTCAGATTTCTTTAGTATATAAGCACGAGGTGGATAGCCTTTCTTAAATTCATTGATTCCCTTATACATGTCTTGGATGTTTTTATTTTTACTATTCTCTTCAAGGTCCTTAATTTTAGCTTTCAGAAAATCGCGTTTCTTTGTTCTAAAAGTTTGGGAAGTTTCCCGCCTGATATCTGCGAAATTTTGTGTAGTTATTTCATTCGGATTTTGTAGCCAGCGTAATTTTGCCTGTTTTCTCTTCTTCTCTAGTTTTGTGCATTCCTGGTCGAACCATGGTATGTTCCTACGTATTTCCGCTTATCCCAATGTTTCTTTTGCTGAAAATTTAATACTATCTCTAATTGCAATCCTGGTATCCTCAACACTAGCGCACTCCGAATCTTCCAAAGCCGAGAATCTATTCGAAACTTCAATCTGGTATTTCTCCCTTACCTGGCTCTCTTCTAATTTCTTTAAATTGAATCTCTCCGTTTTCGGACAATGAATATTACCTTTAATCAACGATGACCTCTCTCGTATTATTGCTGCTACCAGGTAGTGGTCAGTGTCACAATCATCCCCTCTAACAGACCGGACATCAATTATGCTGGATTACCTTCTTCTATCTACTAAAATGTGATCAATTTGATTGTGTGTTTATCCGTCTGAGGATGTCCAAGTATATTTATGAACGTCGCGATGTGGTAATTTTGTACTCTTCACGATTAGGTTTTTGGATGTTGCAAAGTTGACGAGTCTAACACCGTTGTCATTACTTTCCTTATGCAGACTTTCGTTCCCTATAATCGGTTTGAAAATATCCTCTCGTCCTACCTACCTAATAGCATTTTCATATGGTATCGCGGGAGTTGAATCAAATATCCGTTCCACTTCTTCGTAAAAATTGGCTTTTATATCGTCATCCTTATCTTCAGTTGGGGCATGTACATTTAAAACAATAATATCACACCCTCGTCCCTTAAGAGTAACTGCCATAAAATGAACCGAAAATATTTTTATTCGACATAGAAAAATAATACAAACGGTTAAGTACAATAGTGATGTTATGGAACTTATTTGAAATTAGATTGGTTTTTGTAGTATCTTTACAATATCGAAAGTAAGTATATTTTCAAAATATGTACGTTCAGAATTGAGGTGATTCCTTTTTCTAAGAACTGAAGTTTTTATTCTTGTATCTTCTTCTATGAAGTAAGTAATAACATATAGGAATGATTTATGTAACACGGATGTAGAGCTACTAAAAACTCAATTACCTTGGGTGAAAGCATCAAAAAGTAATTCTAATTAGAAACCTGCAAACCTCGTTTTCATAATTACGGATTTATTTACTGACGTATACACATAAATAAATGCAGATATATTTATCCTCATAAATAAGTAAAGGTAGTTCTAGAAAGTATGGTACAGACAGAGTCGTAACTTGTGGGGTCAGGGGGCAACTGCCCTCCCAGGGACGCTTCCTGCCATTCGAGAAGGGCCCGTTTTAAGACAAAATTTTCTTACTCCATATACGAGCCAAACATGAAATTATAAAAAAAGCATGAAACATGTTCACTGCATTAAATAAACAAAGCAGCACACAAAAAGGCAATAAAACATAAATGATATTTGTCAATATTGTTTCCTTAATTAATTTGTTATATATGGAACGGGACCAGGGTGTAATTAACGGACCGTAGACCTGGCTGTGTAGAGGGCCCACAGGTTGCGGGCTTCATAAAGAGTGAAAGAAAGATGGAGCCCAAGAATTAGAAATACGCGTAAGGGGCACAAATACTTTTGTAAGGGGCACAAATACGCGTATTAATGGCTCTTACGGCACTATGTACAAAGATGATATTTGGATTGTTTTATGTATGATCGTAGGCCTTCGTCTTCAACACAAAATGTTGAGTGATTTTTGAATAATTATCCAAATTATGTAATTAATACACAGAAGCTTACAGTCTAAATGTACCAAGAAAATGTAATTATACGCAACAATCTCTCTATAATTTCTACGCTGAATCACTAAGTGGGTGTAGAAACATACATATAATTCTCTTCTTTGTCCGAAATTGAAAATGTTGTTTAAAACGATAGATTGAATATTTCAGTAATACAAGGAGAACTTGTTTCTGTATAAAAGTGCAGTGACAAGTGCACAGTACTTGAAGGAGTTTCTTTTAGTTCTCTCAATTACAATGTTTTCTCAATTACAATCTAGTACCACTTCCGATTTTGGTAGAAAAATCAGAATGGAGATAAAAACTTTTTTAGGACATTAATCAATTCCAGGGCGCCACTTTTTGGTATTTTCATTTTATGAGGATTAATGTTAAAACCGGAAGCAATTCATTTATGTAACATTTCGTTGTATCTAGTAGAGAGGTCGGTGGAAATGGAATGTATTTTGGAATTCTTAATTGATTGCATAAGCATGTTTCTCACTATCTGGTACCTTAACACAATGAAAGTTAATACAACACTCTTAGTGCTTTGCCTTATATAGATCTATGTATGTAGAACTGGAAGTTATACATTCAAATCCCTTCCGGTTTTAGAAGGATGTTGAAGAAAGGAATGTGATTTCTGAAGATGAAAATGCAAGATGGTATTTCTGGAACGCTTAATCGGTTGCAGAGATTCGTGTCTCTCTACACTTATATCGTTTCTACATGGATGAACAATAAAACCGGAAATATTTGTTTCCTAACACTTCTGCTTTGAACATTGAGTCCAAAAACAAACTCCATTCTTAAATTTTGACTCTATACATTTTGAACAAATTTGGTAATTATTGAACCAGTTGTTCTCGGGTTTGTCCTCCTGATGAGCAAGGTAAATATATAAAGCGTCTTTAGAAAACCGAATTTCTTAACTACTAAAAGTTATGTGTACTACTAAATAATCAGTATTTGTTTTATTTTTATATTACATTTATTTTAGGAAATAAAATTCTGAGTACCATACGTTACAAGTTATAAATCCTACTCTACCTGCCGCGTAGTCGTAACAGTTCAAAATTTATCGACATCTTAAGTTCAAACTAGAAGTGGTAATTTCGGTTAAACTCTTGCCATATATAGTGTGTTTGCCATTGATTTTTCATTGAGAAAACAAATGAAAAATGGAAACGAAGAATGAAAGGTGGTTTTCCGAATGCTAGTGTTTTAATGTAAGTGAAAAATAGAAACTAGTTTTAGCGATTAAATACTTACTTGTGTCATATCCAATAATGACATCCGTACAGTTACACAGCTGCATCTTCCTCTCAACTCTACACTGTGCTATACATGCCGTATAGCTATAATACTCAAAAGCCCACATGCCCTCATTCTCATATGGGAATCTACATTTACGAGATTCAACAGGGAGGAACTTGATGTTTTCGTCTGTAACTCCCTCATTTATTAAATAAACTTGTGTAGATGTGCTTGGATATGTATCATACTTCAGGTGTAATAATGCGCCTAATGCTCCTTTGAGAGGTACACCATACTCTGATAACCAATAAACCTGATGAGAAAATTAACAACTATTAAATAAAATATCTTAAAGGAAAATCTCATTATGCATACAAAAGTTAGTTAGCTCTATAACGATCTAATTCATCTCATATGAGAAAATCATATCAATGTCGCACACCGGAATTTAATTATCTTACATATGTTTAAAAGGGCATAATGTAAGGTACGTTTCATCCCTTCTCCGTTCATCCCTTTTGGTATTTTTTTCTGCATCATTAGTCACTTTAGGAGAACTTTTTCCATTCAAACTTTCTGCAGGTTTGAAACTGAATGTCATACCCAGAAAATATGATAGGAAGGAAGTTTACATAAGTTTATTTTTATTTACTTATTTATTTATTTTTACTGTCGTATTACTTTGAGTTTTGGGAATATTATTTTAACTTGTAATTCCTGTATGTAGCAGTCATCCAAGACGATGAACAAGAAACAGCAAACATTACAAAGAAATAAAACAAAAACAAAATATAGAAACCTCCAGAAGAAGACAAATGCAAACAAATATATTTTGTAACATAGATACATTGAAAAACAGCCGACGTTGTGATTCCCTGTGTGTTCCTAATGAACGCTTAGTACAGTTCCCGATTTATAAAAAATTCAACTTACGCACACACATTAAGCAAGCTGAAAATCACCCAATGGCAAAACCACAAAAACTCAAGAAAGGAAAAGAAAAACAGTAAAATAAAAGGAAGTGTTAAACTCATAAAATATTAGGATTGAGATGATTTCTGGTCTATCGTCCATCACAAGTCTGTTTGTCTCTCTGCCTCTCGTCTTTCGTCTGTCCATCATTGGTCCTTCGTCTGTCGCCTGAAACGGTTAGATATTGTCTGCGGTTGTTGTTACTCGGTGGAACTTTAAAAACTTTTACTCAGAGACCAAGCGACCTTTTACATCTATTCGACTACTTCAAACAAGAGAGAAAGAAAAACCGCAATCATGGCAATTAACTTAGATGCTGCTATTCTTCGAATTCATCGTAGCAGAAGCAACAGAAGTCTTTAGGTTCATCACTTCCAATCAAAAGATTTTTTGCAAAAGTACTCCAAAATCACCGTGAGAAAGAAGGCAGAATAGTACCTAGTTAGTATTGCTCATATGTGGTGTTGCTCTCATTGGAAATTCATGGATTCTGTTAAGACGTCTTGAAAACACCTATACACACACATCAACTCTAAAATCACATTAAATTCTTAAAACACTAAAAATATTTGTTTTAATTTAAATACGCTCTACAGCAAACCAAATCATTTAACCTAATTCTACTTGCTACTCACAAAAGACAGTGAGTGGATATCACTTCCTCGCTTTGATATTGAAAGTTAATTTTTGTTTTATCGCCCCTAAAATCATACCAGAGTGAGGTAAAGCAAAACTACTTTACTTTCAATAAATACTTTGACATTTTCTTCATATCTCGGTAAACATTTAAATATAAGTTTTAAAAGCTATCAAGATAGTCAACTTCGTATTGAACTTAGGACCAAGAACTACTCAACAATAAAACACAATATTCTAGATTTTAAAATCCAATTGAGAAATACATAATTGATTGGTAGATAAGGAAGCTATTAAAGTCAAAAAGCGAAAATGTCAATAGATTTCTAGGAAAATTTATTTTACATTTCTAAATTTCATATACCCTCTATCAGGTATCAAGGAATTTACGACAGGGCATATTGTTTAAAATAGGTTATAAAACTTGGATGAACTATTATTCGATATAAATACCGGGAATAGGACGAGGAACATCAGTTTAACCGCACGGCCATGAAATATAGCATGCTCTTATCGCCTTGATAAGATTTATTAATATTACTTACAGTTAATTAGAAGGATGATTCTGTTTCAAATCGTTAATAAACAGGAAATAGAAGATTTTATTATAAAATCAACTTATGTTACTGTGTATCACTAAAAAGTATGGGCACACTTGTTTTATTTGAAATGCTGTGTTTCTGTATCTTTAATTATTGTAATGAAAGAAACTAGCGAATTTTGTTTTATGATTATTCAGAAATTCGATTTATTTCAAGAGATTGTCGATGTCCCTATTACTTTAGAAGGTGTGAGTGTTCATTAACTTTCTTCACTGATATCATTAAACGCTTACATGTCCTACTTTTAAACTCTCCGTCCTTAGTTGGCTTATATAATTCAAATACGCAATAGTTTGCACGAAATTTGCTTTCAATTGCAATACATATATGTTGATGTTGTAAATGTATCATTTCTCTTTCTTCTCCGAAAATAATAAGACAAAGCAGACAAATAAACAACATTTATATTGTTAAGAATAGTCTGGCTTACTAATCGTAATCCTTCCACACAATGCTTATCAACGTGAGTACTATAATGATACTGATGCTTCTGATCGGAATAGAGTTTAGAAATAGTGAAAATAGTTCATTAATCACTGAGAAAGGGATACAATCTGTCGTCACTGGTCCCATATTATGCAGAAGATGCATCTGTCTCGTAAATTCAACTATAGACAGTACTTCACGGTCAATAGTTGGAAACCGTGATGAACCGATTTATTTACTTTTTATTTTGTTATTTATTTATTTGCTTTCTCAAATGCATTTATCATTACGAGTCTTCGGGCAAAGTAACATATCCTCGGCTCTATTCCCAGTGGAATTTCATGTGGTTCGAATCTCAAGTTAATCTGTATTTCCACGTTTTGTGTAGCCTCGATGCTTAAATGGGGACTAAACTCCAATTCAAACAACCAATTAACTAAATTTTAAATATAAAATCGTATATACTCCAAATGGAATTCGAACATGCAGAAAAATAGAATCAGAGGCAAGGTTAAAATTTGATTATCATTCCAAAAACAGCCACACTCTCCAAGGTGCAGATGTACTTTCTTGCATTTTCCCAAACATGGCACAATCAAAATAGCATAAATATTTTAAACGTCATTTTAAGATTTTCAGTATACAAACTACAGACTATTCAGTAGCATATTCAAATTGCAAGATTTGTATTTTGTTGTAGTTAATAACAATAACGAAGAGTATATCTTTGAGTGAATAACTTACGGTAGCAAGAATTGCTGGATATGTTTCTGTTTTAATTTCAATGGACACCATGTATGGACTATTGGATAATGTTGCCAGGTTCACCTATTATCATGAATACGCCAACATTCCTTATTTCGGCTACTCAATTAGGAATGTACTTCCATTTCCAGCAGAGTTAAGTGATGAAACGTTTTGGTAGAAGTAATTAAACAAAATCTGATGATGCAAGCTTTGGAAAATCGCTATGGTTATAAAGAATGTATCTGCGATCCCTGCAAGGCGAGCGTGATTTCTACAATCACTTGGAGCCGCTAGGCTGAGAGCTGGTTTCGGCACCACGTTGTATGCCTATGCTACTGAGGCTTACCTGGGCTCAGAGGCACAACGCACACTAAACGCTCTTTTCCAGATAAAGTTTCCATACCTAAAACTCTAGAACGTATCCTCATGTTTATTCTACGACGGAGATTATTACAGTAAATAAAGGGTGCACAAATTTCGTGGAGGAAATTGTGAGCAAAAGGAAACATTCATTAATAGCAAAAGTAGTGTGTGAGGTTCAATGCGAGTACCTTTGTTTTCTAAAATAAACCTAATTTGGAAATTAGTTTCTAGGAAATTTTGATTAGTGTCGGACTGAAAACAACACTTAACCTAAAACATACATTCAGACGGGAGAGCAGAGTTATAGGCATTTGTAAAGAAACTGCAACAGATTCAGATTTATGTTAATGAATGCTTACTACTTACGGAAGTTTTTTTCTTTCCAGTTCGTCGTAATTGGTACCAACACTCACACAAACACTTCACTACTGCACAGTTTGTAGAAGTTGTTCGGTGGCACTTGTTTAGTGCATAAAGATGAATGGGAATTCCTCTAATTCATTGGACATCAAAATTGATAGATGATCAATCCTGTGCGGTGAACAATAATGAGTCGGGGTACCAGCATCATAGGCGGCTAGCAATCGTCTTTTCCCTTCTCTTCTGTGAGGGCGATGTTTTCGGCGACTTACTTCTTTTTGGAAGGACGTCGAGGGTATCTTCTAAATACTCTAAAGGATCCAAAGAATTGTAAAACAGTCTTTTTACGTATTGTATATCTTCTTCCTCATATTAAATTTGGTTTCCGATGAAGAAATTAAGCAAATAGGATGTGCTCGCACACGGAGATCTTGCGCGACTGCGTTTTAGAGGCGGAAGGCTTTATGTTACAAATCGTCCGTCCTATTTGTAGTTCGAATGGCGTCCTTCGAGCGATGAAGCGTCCATACCTCAGCAAATCGATTTCCTGGTGATAGGAAATGTCTCTTCAATTACTTTCTATCTTAGGTTTGCAGTTTTGTTGCATTTGTTCAATCTTCTGCCCTGTCTGCATGTCTGTTCCCCGGCTAATGTCGAAGGCCGATTTAATGAAGTAAGAAAAGTAATCGTTTCTATGCAATGAAAATTAATTTGGAATAGTTGCGTTTTTCTCCGATTATTTCCATTTTACTCGTTCTTATTTATTTTTGCTTTCTTTCTATAAATTACAAATTAGATGAGTTTTAAGACATTGTGAGCCAACACCACATTTCAATTGTCTCCAGCTTGGATATGACACCATATATTAAAAAACGTTTAAACATTTTTTTCGTTTAACATAACTTATATGTTGTTATGAATAAATTGGGTGGACCATTCATGTTTGCAAGGCATTGTAATTTTTAAACTAACGGGCAGAAAAGCAGGAATTTTAGGGAAATGCAACATTTACCAAATGACGTTGTTTGACATACCCTACGATATCAGCATTTACAGAGTTGTCAAGTGAATTAAAGTTATGTTTCAAATCCACATCCAAAAGGAAATCATTTAAAACCACTTTTAGTATACAGCTTTCCAAACTTAGGACGCAGCAATATCACACATATCTAGATTTTATTGTTCTTTAGAGCAGTAATAATTAAAATGAGATAAACATGGCAATTAGAATCCATGATCTTACATGTCTAATACTCTGATAATAATATGACGGATTTCGAATGGATATTAACAAAGTTACAAGCTATTAAAAATTTGATTTTTTCCAGGAACGTTATATCATGAAATTTCTAAGATAATTACGTCCTCCTATTGTGTAGATGGCTTTCAAAGAGCGTGATGGTCTCAGTGCCATTAAGGTTAATGTAATATTTCAAACCTTTCCTGAGATATCGTAAAAACACTTTAAATTTACAACACTACTTTACTTTCTGTAATTGTGGGCACAAGCTGAAGTTAGATCAATCACTCGTTGTAATATTATGTTAATGTTAATGTAATGTTTTAATTTTATAGAGTGTGATGTAATGTTTTAATGATATAGAAACAAACTAAATCAACAATTGTTTCAGAAAGTTCGCACAAATATGCATTTTAAGTAATATTACAAATTTTACCATTTGTTTTGCATCTCCCACATGGTTTGATATATACAAGTTCGGTAAACGACATTATGAAATATATGTCTATTGTTAAATAAGTCGTAATTGGATATGATAATTAACCAATTACTTACTCGAAATAAAATCGTTCTAAAATAAATTACATTTTTTTAAAATTTCATGATACTTATTTTGTACTTCTTCAAAATACGTCAGAATTATACCACCATAATATTCAACATCATAATAACTTAGATATTCATTATCCCAACCACCTTACTTGTTCATTGCTGTTGTAGAACCCCCACAAATTTATTTTTTTCATTGTTTGTGATAGTGTAATATCTTAAGTTTACAAAACTTATAACAAATGTGATATTTTATGTTTGCCTTTTAGATGTATATTTAAACTATGTAATAGCCTGGCATAGTGTAACTTGGAGAAAAGTATGATTGTACTGGGTCAGCAATACTGTAAATCTTGTGCTTTACAGAGTATGTTGAACAATATCTTTCTGCTGGTATTTGAACTGTGCAAAATTTTAAGGTTTTGAGTCCTTTACTTTATCACCTATAAGAACACATGTTCATTATAACCCAGATATACATGCGGTCATTTGAACGTGTATGCACTTTTAATATCTTTATCTACAGTATTTTACAATTTGAAAACATCGCAAGGCAACAAAATTAAATGCATTACAATTTTGAATTTGTTGAAAGTACGAAATTTGTTATTGAAAATTATACAAACATGTGTTAATATTTTATCTCCCTCGAGGCGAAAACCAAAAATACTGCTTCGTATGCGATTAGAAGTGGTTAAATTCCATCAACGTACACAAATTAAGTGGCTCTAACTGGCATCCTTCCACGAATGAAGCTGGCGATAAACACATACACAGACACATGCATTATTATTATTACTCTTACTATTATTACTATTATTATTATTATTATTATTATTATTATTATTATTATTATTATTATTATTGTTATTATTATTATTATTATTATTATTTTTCTCAAAGAAGATGCCCATTTCTCGGAATCTCTTAAGAATAGAGACTTGAAATTATGGTTTTAATATTTTTTAACCCTCGAGTAGTCGCGCCGCGGTCAAAAGCACCGCAGGGAAATTATTTTCGTTCGTGTGTCCATTCTGTTTGTTCGACAGACTTCTCCGTCTAGCTAATCTTCCCCCTCACCTTCCCGAACATTCCTGCTCAATAACTCCGTTATCCGATGTTTAGTTTAACTACTAGTGATTGTTTAGTGATTCTGCGGTGCTTTCCACCGCGCGCAACTAACCGTGTAATGGTTTTTCTCAGTGTTTCGCTCTGCACGTGACCTTTGCTTTGGAGATGTTTTAAGCTTTATAAACATAAATATTATTTTAATGGACGGAAGAGAGGTCAACAGAGTTAACAAACTGATACCAAGTATGACAGCTTAAAATACGGACTTAGGAATGGACTATTTGGATAAATCAGCCGAAATGATCTCGTGGAAGCTTTGTCTGAGGAAAATCATAACATACATATATATATAATAGCAGGAGAGGACGAAATAAGCGACGACGAAGTGTAGAACAGTGTAAATTTGAAGATAACCTAAAATAATTCAATGTAGTGCTCTATAGGTGAAGTTTCAAAATAACAGGGCCGTAAAATAATTCAATGTAAATTTGATTTGATTTCAATTTAGCGCCCTTTTCAGCATCAAGGCTATGTAAGACGTGAACCTACTGCTTAACGAGGGATCCGAACCACGTGAGGTCCCACCGGGAATCGAAGCCGGAAGTCCCACGCCAAAGGCGTGTATGCTAACCGCTTAGCTACGAGTGAGCTCTAATTCAATGTAAAATGCGCTGTGAAGATTTGTTTTAGTGTTATGTTTATATAGTATATTTTTCACTAATTTACTATTGCATTTCTAATTTTAGACGAACTACAGTTGACAAAAACAAAAGATCGTCATCAGATTTAGAATTTTCAATAAAACCAGTGCGTAGCTATCCATCTAAAGAAATATGTAACGAAAAAAAAAATTATTCCAAATGAGAAATAAAAAAAGGACATGTCTAATTGCAGGTTTGTCGAATAGTTATTACTGTAAAAATTATTATAATAATACAAATGTTATTCCCTCTTAATCAGAAAATGTACAAAATTACGTTTCTAATACAAGAAAAATGTTTAAAACGATATTTGCATCACATTATGTTCGTGCGGTCCTTTTGACCGCGCGCGACTACTCGCGTTACTTTTTCAGCGCGACTTCCCGACGGTTAAATAATTAAACACGTGTTTCGACGTTATTCGATATTTGATCTAGGAAAGAATAAAATGAATAGAAAACTGCAATTGTTATAATAAGATGTCTATTTGTAAAATTTTTGGTTCTTAAAGAAATGGAATATGATATCTAGAATCTTCATTTAAAAAATTCAATGTGGCTTTTGAAGAAGGAAAATATACAGTTTAGTTGACTTTGACTGGTTAAATTAAATCAGAATTATTCGGAATTCTTTACTTGTGATATTATGTCATTACTTATGTGTTAAGCCATGTAATTCTAATATACATGTTATTCTTTCATGCAATGGACGCGTGTTTGGAATCTGCAGATATTAGCTATAAAACCTCGTTTAGAAAAGAATGAAATTGCAATGTTTTACTTTTTCAAGTAATAAGAATTTCTGCAATTCTCTTCCTTTTTTAAATATTTGATGTAAAAAGAGAGAAAGATTGGAGAAGATTTACCAAGACTCCCATACGAGCTATTCGAAGTTCTTAAAAGACTTCGAGTTCAGTTGTGTTCGATGTAAAAGACCCAGGGAGAAGGCAAAATACTGCCCTACAAAAATGTGGAGGCATGTGTTAGTGTGACTGTACTCAACACGCCGTAGAATATTTCTTGGTTCGACGTTATTGTCTTTTTTTAATCTTGGAATACCATCATATCATAGTGACATGTTTTATATTATTTTGAATGAACTGAGAAAAGAAACGTATGTAGCATAATTGAAAACGTAAATCATATAGTTTTCGCACTTAACATCCAGCAAACGTATAACTGAAAACATATATATTAAACGTGCTTTCTGTATAATGTTGCGAATAAACACGGTTTCCGTACGAAAGAAAGAACTGTGAATCAGTATCTCATACAGATGTGTATATGTAACAAATAGCTGACATACATAAGTATACGTATATTATATAAGGAAGACTGTTGGATGTCAGACATAATGCCATGGCATGATGCAACATCTAAGCGGGAAAAGTATGTAGCATATGGATAACGTATGCTCTTTACTGATTTCCGTGTTAATTAAAAAAATACATATATTTGTACCACATACTTCTGTCTGGCTAACGGCTTTAACTCTGTGTGAATATGGCTGAACATTAAGAAAAATGTATATTAAATGGAAATTATATGATAAAGCCATAA
The DNA here is from genome assembly GCF_964235325.1 of Thermobia domestica. Classification (NCBI taxonomy): domain Eukaryota; kingdom Metazoa; phylum Arthropoda; class Insecta; order Zygentoma; family Lepismatidae; genus Thermobia; species Thermobia domestica. Next base: position 123,328,990 of record NC_137460.1, on the reverse strand, counting down.
AATAGTTCTATGAATGTGTTTAGTGTTATATTTCCGACAATCTAATAATGCTTTCTTTCGATATTTGCTTATTTACGTTTTGTTGTGAGATTTATCAGCCTTTTGTTAGAAAGAGGAGTGTGCATAGGAAAATTAGTACAAATTAGAAGTTTTATTTATTTCAGAAAATAATCAAACATGTTGTGTACTTTTTCATAAAAGGTTTACAAGGACACACACTACATCCGCTGAGATCCGTACGAGACCATGTTGTTTGCATTTGATATGTTATATAGTTAGACGAATCCCAAAGTTATACCGATAGGCCACCGATCGCGATATCGGGAGTTACAACATATTTTATAATGTAAGAGCTACCAAAAGTTAGCTGGCAAAATAGTTTGAACCGGATCGTTTGTTCGGAAATGTTATGGTAGATGCAAAATTCGGCGAAAACGTGTCCCATCATTTTCAAAGGCACACATTTTGGGAAAAAAGGGTCTGCTCCTGGGTACCCGCAACATCGTAGACGGGGTTCAACTCAAAAGTTTGAAACAGCAAGGGGGTAAAGTACTATATCGTTAGAAAGCTGTTGTGGAATGAAATAAGATGGAGGAGACTCTCTATGACAACGCTGTGTAAAATTGCGGTGGGTCGAAATGTAAACAAAACTGAATTGAAAGTCTATGGTCACCCTATAAATCGGAGTCGAGACTTGCTCCATCTTCTTTCATTCCACAACAGCTTTCAAACGATTTGCTACTTAACCACTTATTGTTTTAAGCTTTTCAACTGGATCCTGTCTGGGACTCCTGCGGGGAAACATGGGGCAAACTTTTTACCTGAAAAAATGTGCTCTTGAAATGATGGAATGCATGTTTGACAGTTTTCCATATAATGAACCGTTTCCGAAAAATGACTCTTTTCAAACTATTCTGCCATCTAATAGGCTCCGCATTACAAAATATGTTCTAACACAGCATATTCTGACCAGTGTCACGTATAACTTTTGGATTCGTCTACTTATAACATATCAAACTGAGACACAATTGTCTCGTTCGGAGCAACTTCGTGACCTTCCCTTGTTAGTTTATAAATAACAAATTACGCTTGAGTATTCAAATTGACATTTCTAAATTGTATTCCTTCCTGAATTTTATTTAATAAAATATATTTGGAATAGCAGGTGCCTTAGGGAAGCTGAATCGCAAGAACAGAAATGGAAGCTGTCATTGATTTATGTTCTGTGCAAAAGATAATCACTCAAAACTGTCAACGTTTAACATTCCAAGAACTATCTATATATTTCATCATATGAATTATATACATAACATAAAGCACTTTTCTCTCTGAAAATAGTATCCCATACTCTCTCTGCGTATTTTTCCAATATAATCAAGTTGATAAACCCATTTCTCACGACACGGTTTTATTTATTTTACTTAGTATTGCATGATATTATGACCACATTTAATATAAAATATTGCTCATTTTTTTATAAATGAAGCTATATCCCATCTTTCTGGAAAGCTCAATGGAAACGCTGTACTTATACGAAGTAACAAGATATTCGTTATTCGATTAGTCTAAAAGCCTTCTGCATACTTTCCGAAGGAAATTACCTAGATAATGTATATTTACAAAGCCCATTGTGACTATAATGAGTTACCTCAAAGTGTTGTAAAACTCAGTGGTTCCACAATTGAATTAAAACAGTAACAATTGTGCGTCACGGGGGACCACTTCAATCAGAATTTGCCACAAATATGGATGACTACATTACATGTTAATGCTATAGCCAACCTCCTTTCTTTGCTCATTATTGTAAAGAAATATCAAGAATATTACATCTGTGCTTTCACCAGTCTGTATCTACGAACGTTCCTAATCGTATTATCGCTGCAGTTGTTCAGATTCATAGCTTTTTCTCAATGGCTCTTTCTTACATTACGAAAAATAGTATATCATAAATATCTATTCTCTTCACCAATTGTGAAAATATTCAACAACTGTCAAAATACTGTAAATAATCTTAGTATATTTCCATTTCGGTTAGTATAATATTGTTTTCTTTCCACAGTGTTTATCTTATGAGATTAAAACCGATTACCAATTCATAAGCATTCTGGTAAGTTGTTAGTAATCTTCAAGAAAAATTTTAAAGCCTAATTATATGGGGTAAATAGCATAAACGCTACTCCAGAGTTCTTCAATACTAACACATACCGGTATTTTCAAAAAAATAAATAAATAAATAAATTCATCATTTACTGATTTATAAACAAACATGAATATAATAAAATATTCATTTTCCTTCATTCACATGATAAGTGTCTGTACATAGGGCATTCAGAGCACTAGAAAATCAAGTCCAATCGTCAAAGCTGTGAGAGGGAGGAATAAAGTTTCTACGGTGTGATTCCACATATGGAAAAATTATAGATTTTTTATGATGTCTCAAGTTAAATTGTCTAAGCTCTGATAGCTTCAGACAGGGATCTTAAAGATAAAATATGTCCAAAATGACCAAAGATGGGCTTCAGTTTTTATCTACACCGAACAATATTAACTTTTGTTCTTCCATATAAATATCTTGCAGAACTTATTTTAAATTAAACATCGTACCTGTAAAGGCGTTGAAAGAACACGAAGGGACATCCTTACTTCAACCACGCCGTCTTTGTAGCCATATAATGCCCTCTTTCCCGAAATTCTGAAAATCAAATGAAGTGAATGTAATAAAAATCAGTATCTTTCATTCAATAGATGTGGAATTTTAAATATAATATCATAATGTTAAATCATAAAAAACTACTGTTTGGCCTAAATATGTATTGTCTGTCTCATAAGTAAATGTACGTTTTCCGCGTGATAGTATCTTTTGCCCCTTGAAGCGATGGAAGATATGATAAGATCAGTTCGCTTAATGTAACTGACCTTAAAAACCTTTAAAGCTGTGGATCCTGGTAAACAACAAAACATATTGGGTTTCCAAAAGCAAGTTACACAACAAATAACACGAATAGTGTGACAAGACGGGAGAGCAGAGAAACTGTTATACTGTTATACGGCAAGACGACAAAAACAAAATCATAAGCTGAATGTTTAAAGTGTATAGCAAAGAAACAAGCACCTGACTGTGTGGGGTAGTGGGTAACGTTCTATCCTACCAACCAGTTGATCCATGTTCGAATCTTCGTCAAATGCTTTTTATGTTTCCGTAGAAGGAACAGCCATTACTTGTAATATTTACTTCTTTTTTCACTTCTCGTCAAAGGAACAGCCATTACCTTTAGTATATTTTTCTTTTCGTCGAAGGAACAGCCATTACTTATAGTATTACATTTTTATATATGGTGTCATTCTGTTAGATTTTTTTCTTATTCGTGTCTAAGGTAATAATATAAGGCTGTAAGTATGATAATACCAAGGTAGATCAAAAGTAATGGTGTTTTAGGTTTCTTTCCATTAATAAAATATAAAAGTAAGCATATATCCTAAACTAAATATACAAGTAATTGAAATGAAAGTAGCAAGTTGGTGCAATATAACCTGAGGGCAGAAGAGCAAGCCACTAGGCAGAAGAGTAAACCAATATAACCTGAGGCGCTTCCAAGTGTCTGTCTTATCTCTGTCTTAACTTGAACTGAACACACCTTTTATAGAAATATAATGTTATCATTGAAATGCTGGTCTATGTGAAAACATAAAGAGGAGAGAAAAGTAGTAAGGTTAGTATATTTGGTTTTTATTATTAGATGTTTCAGTATGTTGAAAAGAAAAGAAATCATGTACACTATTAAATGAGAATATGGTAAATAAACTAGTGTTCATATCAAGTGGAATGAAAGTATGTATTTTTGAAGGTTATATTCTATTTGGGAATACGCACCTAACAATGAAAACAATGTAACATTTATGCAATCAACCCTATCAAGAGATTAATTTCTGATGAGAGTTCATTTAGTTAGGGATCCCAAGTTAAGTTGTAGAACCATGTCTCATATAGTCTTGGTGCTTAAAGGGAAGTTACACTCCCAATGAACCAACTGATCAGTCCTAGAAATATCAGTTTCAGGAAAGATAATTGGTTTGTGAACTGTGGAAGGGTTGGATCAATTTCTATTAATCTACAAGAAAAGGTTGGATCAATTTCCACATAACCCAAAGTAGATTAAAGTCAGAAATCTGCGTATAAAAATTGATTGCTCGCTGAACTATTGCAACCCATAATAAAACTTGATTTCTACCTTCCTAAAATCGTGCTTCTAAGTTCATTGGAGCAAATCCTGGGGGAATGAGGGGGATATGGTTCCTCCAATCTTGGAACTGAAGTGGACCGTCCCCCCAATAAATCGATTTGAAGTGTGTTTTTTGGGTAAAAAAATGATGATTTTTGTCCGATTTCCACAAAAGAATGTGAGATGTAATTGATATCCCCTACAATAAGCCTCAAATCTGCCTGCCTCCCAATGTTGAATACAAGTCTGCTCCCTTTATCCTCCACAGCATTGTTTTTCAAGTTCATAAATATTTTGAACATCGCTTTAAAAATATGTGAACGGTTTTTTCCGCTACCCCCATTCAATGTTGAAGAGAGATTTGCGCCGCTGGCTAGGTTCCTAATACGGCTTCAAAAGACCTTTAATTTTTTTAAAGAAATCGAAAATAGAATACACAATTCGTTTAAAAATATAGTCTGGAGCAAATCTCTAAAGATCTCAAATGCTCATTCTTCGAACGAGAAGAATAAGGTTATGGAAATATTATTTACGAAATATTAAAACCTCTTCCCCAATAGAATGGCATCTCAAGCGAATTAAAATGAAAAAGTTCGAAGTGAATCCAACTGCTAAATATGTTCTAGATTTACTTTAAAAAGCTAAAATGCTTACTGACTTTAGTCAGTTTATGAATACAAAAGGGAAAATTAAGATATTGTAGCAGTTGTCTTGCTTTTTTTGCTGGAGCTGGAATTTCTTAAAGCGATGCACCACGTGGTCAGATTTGTAAGAAGGAGTTTAAATGTCGATTTTCATCTTCCTATGATAAGTGATTCGTCAGAAACTTTCTTTCTTTATATTTTAATACTCCTTTCCTCGCTTAGAACATGTATTGTATGAAAGTAACGCGACACAATCCCGGCGAGAGTTAACTAACAAGGAGAAAGCAGACTTTGGTAAATAAGCTTCGGGGTCATCTTTTTCCAACTCGACGTATGTATGAGATGAAGCGTAACGTTATCAAGTGATATCGTAGCAGAATTAGAAGATCTACGACTCATGTGCAAAGGATAGTGGGTTCGATTCCTGCATTCTTTGTGTTTTACTTCAAGCAATAAATTTTACCTACGAGTAAAATATTAACTTATCACATGTTTCTAAAGTTTCCAGTAGACGTCAGTTAATGATTTTCTTCGAAGTACTAAATGTATTCAAATATTTATTTCAAACGGTTCATTCGGTTTCACATGATGATCAGATAGACAATCACGATGTCACTTTTACAAATTGACCTTGTATTTAGAGCTTGTCCCCTATTGACCCCAAAAGCGGATTGTTAAGGACAACGGAAGATGGGCTCACATATTTGAAAATAAGGTGTTTATGTTCATCTCTTTCTCTTATAAATGCGTTAACCCTGCAATAGGCGCGCGGATTTTTGTGACATGGATAGTCGCGCGGTCTACCACTGTAGCCAATTTTTTTTATTTTATTATATTGGCAAGTTTGTTAATATTTTTATCTTTCTTGTAGAGAAATGTATTTATGAACTGTTTTAAGGGCCTTATACCCAATTTGAGAAATATATATATTTTGAAAGCTACGTATATACAAAGAAGATCAACGCCATTCATTTTTCAAAAGTAATACACGAATAGGACTGTAAAAGTTATTTGTGTTAAGCAATAAATGCACCAGTCTGGTGCATTTCGAACTTTTCTTTTTCGTAAACATATATGTCGGAATTCTTTAAAAAAAAAATACGCATTATTTTACCAAAAGTTTACAAACGAAGGTTACAGATAAACGTATTATCGACAAAATATATACCTTTTTATCGAAATATTTTTTATTATTTCTTGCTATCAAAAGTTTGATAACGATTTTACATAATGATACTTATGCTATTTACTCTCATATATTTTTCTTTTTCTGTTTTCAAGATCCTCGAAGCATGTCCTGAACACAAGTGACTGAGTTGTCAATGCGCACTTTCCTTCAAGCATTGACCACCCATCGAAAGCATCAAAATGCCAAGAAGGGCACGTATTTCAGTCTCGTCTGTAAGTTTGGCATAACGGTCACGTATAAATCTCTTTCTAACTCTGTCAATGTAAATGTTGCTACAATCAACTATAAGTATGAAAATGTTTGCATCTAAAAGCAATTCTAGAAATTCAAGTTACGACAACGCAGACCTGGCCTCACCTTTAGGTCCAGGAAAACGAAGCAAAATATTATGAGCACGAGTACAAATATTATGAGTAGTAGTTTTTTTTTTTCATCTGAAATTGTCTTTTGCTACATAATAATTTACTTCAGAATTGTATTTATTGTCACTATCATCAAAAGGTATCAGTAATTCCAGCCATCCGGAATTCTCAGTAACATCTTCTGAATTTTTACTATTACTGTGTTGAAAAATGCAGTTCTTCCGTCCCAAAATACTCTTCACCTTAACTATTGCAATCTAGAAAACATTCCTCATCAGAATTGGTATTTTGCAAACTCATTGACCATCTGATCAACACTCAAACTATGATGAAAAAACTTTGACGTTTTGGAACCTTCGTGACAGCAATAGTCGCGCGGGCTACAGATGTATCCCATGAAACTTTCAAGCAGAATAACAATGAGGTCGTTTCGATTTTACGTTCAATCACACACTAAACATGTAGAATGATAGTTAATAGAAAGGTACACAGACAACCTTTGTGTTAGCATCTCAAATTACATTGCGGCAAGGAAAACAAAACCGCTGGGCTACAATAGTAGCCCGCGCGCGTTTTGCAGTGTTAATCAATTATAGAACCCGACTGGACCAAATGCTAAATGCAGTATATTAGAAATATAATTTCAAGTGCTTCATTCGGTTTGCTATGATGACAAGACACAACCTCGATGTCATCATTCTTAAATATTGAGCAAAAATCACACAAGTTACCCTTATTCTTCACTTAATACCGACAGTTTTAAACACGGCCGGACACGTGCACACTCGTTTTAAATAAGGCTTATATATATCAAGTTTCATCTCACGAACGTTAGATATTCTAATTTTGGAATAATTTTTTAACTCCCTGTTACGATAAGCAATTTAATGAAATTGGCGTAACAACAACACAGTCCTAGGTAGATGTTAACTATGTTAATAAAATTAATTTCAAACATTTCAGCCACTTTTTATTATGATAGACAACGTATTTTTCATTTATATACTATGTAGATATAGATTAGTAGTATTGTTACTGTCTTCTTATTTATTTAATTAAGTTATTAATATATATAAAAATGAGGTGTTATGTTTAATATTTAACAATACCTATCATTCTTCATGTTATAAACAGTGAAGTAGCAAATTGTTTTTTAATATTTATATTACATTGAACATAAATGCTAAAACATTGTTCAGTTTCAGTTTTCAAGGGGCCTTCTTTCCTGTCTTTCTATTATTTTATCAACAGCAGACTTTTTCACGTGTAGTCTTTAACATTTTTCCCATATACTTTTCTCAACGTTTAATGCCTTTACTGTAAAGGAGACGGATAATTAAAAAAAGTAAATTCTAGTTAAATTCTAATTGACCCTTAACAGGAATCGAACGCGAGACAACAAGAACCAAAAACGCACTCACTAACCACTAGACTAGCTAAAAACAGGGGTAGTATCTTATCAATTCTCCGAGCTTATGACGACGTGTTGTTGTCTCCAGGTTTGTTCCGGTCATACCGGGTTACGAGTGAGACTGCTTCCAGGTCACGAATTCTTAACCAATTTCATCACTGCTTCTCAATACTAGTATAATAATAGGGTCTGTTCCAACCCCAACGGGTAAGAACTGACTGTGATAAGATACTTTTAAAGAAACGGAGTTCGAGCCTCGACGGGGGAGCATGTATTTCGGATCCCACTTTAATCTGTAAGTCCATGTCTCACAAAGCCTTGCCGCTGAATGGGATGCTAAAATCAAATCAACTGCTACAACTAATAACATATATTCTAGAAAGAACTCTGCAGACCATTTTCTTCATAATAAACTTTATTCGTATCAAACAGAAAAACACATCTATAATAACAAGTTCTGTAAAACCTTCCGAACTATTCAAAACTTTAAAAATATATGTAGGAACTTCTACCAAAGATAAGTTCTAGCAAGCGAAGTAGGCTATTTCTGGTATTATTAAATTTTATCAGTTGCTACATTTGCTAATGAAATGTTCAGGTTGCATGTTGTCCCTGAAATATATGTAAAGGAAAAATTATCTTTTGACCAAAAATCCGGCGTTAGATACGTTAATTTATATAACAAACCGAGCTGATTTAGTGAGCTACTTCCTGTATTTATCGATAGTTTAGTTAGTTTGTAACGACAATATTATAACCATGAGACGTCAAACTTGTGTTGCGTACTTCAAGGTTTAAAATTCTTAACATATTTCAAATTCTATCCTGAGTCAAGTTCGTGGTTTATATTTCAAGGTGAAGTTTCCTTATCTATTCAAGAAACTTGTATTTCAGCATATAAGAGCAAATATTTTTTGCTAATTTTAAGCACCCTGCATTTCATTGCAGTTTATTTTATTATAAGCCATTGCTTAATTCTATTATATAATTGTTCATAATATTTGTCATATTATCTTCGACATTTTCAAGTATAAATGTATCATTTTTCATTTCTTTATATAACGAAGTGCAATGTCATCGTGACATTTTGCTCTATGCACTGTTTCGTTAAGAACTAAAGGTGAGTATTTTATATTTAAACGAAAAATAAAATTAGTTATATTTAGTTCCAGAAATAAAGACGATGATAAATGTACTGACCACACACAAAAAAACTGAATACATCTCCTTGACTATAGCTAATTATGGACTACAATTGAAGAGGATTCAATTTATTGTTGAGCTGTAAGTTTATTCATATTCTTTATTACTTCATCTTGTTCGCTTGACAATAAATAAATACATAAATACTTGCAGAATATCAAATCGCACCATAAACTATAACCATATGTTTATTTTTACTAGAGTTCTACCTGATCAATGAAAAATAAAAATAAAAAAGTTGTAGGACGAGGATAACGCGGGAAGCGGAAATGAAATATTCTGCACGAATTCAATGAGCTACGGATCAAAATACAGGATACCTCTATTCTATAAATATATGGCGACAACCGTAAGCTTCACGCGGTGAAAGAACGTTTTGTTTCCTTTTTGTTAAGTTTTACGATATTTCTACAGTGTTCTGTATGAACTGCAAAGAAAGAGACCATGCAGTTATCGATTAGGTTAGGTTTTGACCTTTCAAACCTTTAAAACATTTAATTAAATCGCCAGGTGCTAGGAAGGAATGTGTACCGATTTCGTTCTCATGGTAAGAGGTAAACAATACTATCCCGCGGAAAACATGCATTTAATTATGAGACACACAATACATTCGTAACAGTTACCAGAAAGATTTTTTTTAAATACATGATTCCTGGCATTAGATGTTTCAGGAAAGTCAAGCTAACAATTATTTACTAATAATCATTCACAATTTTAGTCTTCATTATAATAATCCTGATACGTCGGTGGATTAGAAATTTCATGCCCTGATTAGGACGAAAATAATTATATTACGTTTGTATACCTAACTGCGTAACTATATCGCGACGTAAAATTTCATTTCTTTATTTTCCCGTGCAGCGTGTATAAGGCGCTGAGTCAGTGGAGATGACGTAAATTTTAGACATGGAGAAACCGAACATCAAGCTGTCATTAAGTACCTGTATAAAAAGATTAAAAGCCAGACGAAATTCATCCGAACATGGTAGAGACACTAGGAAACTCAAAGACCTCGTTACAAAATGAATATCTGATTTTAAGCCTGCAAGCGTGTGATTTTAAGGGCAGAGTTAAAGATGCCCCCATAGTATGAGTTCAGCGTAGAGAACTTCAGAACATGTCAATAAAATTTCTGACCTAATTTTGATTTAACCCTAAAACCAAGATCCGAGAGACAGTTGAGACTGTATTTCCTATGAGCGAGAACAAACATGATCGTAAACGATTTAGTGTTTTCTCCGGTGTCTGCAAGATCGGTACTCAAGATGCTTTCAGTGAACAAAAACGCAATCGACTCGCCCTTCACCGTGATTGTTTGGAATTGCTTGAAAGTGACCGCAGAAGTGTATTACCAAATTTGTGACTATGAAGGAGACATAGGTACACTATCATAAACCGGAATCAAAACAACAATCGATGCAATGGATGCAATCTGGTTCTCCTGTACCAAGAAAAAGCCAAACAAATTTTGTTGGTAAACAAAATGATGACATCAATTTTCTGCGATTCTAGGGGCATAATCGGGATTGATTTCTTGCAAAAAGGAAAAGTCTTTCAATTCTGATAACTACTGCCCCTTTTTGCGACGTACTCGGTAGAGAATCTGAATTAAAACGCCGAGATAATTTCCGTGTTTACACGTTCCTTGCATCCATGGCACAAAATGTTTCTTCATTCTGGATTTTAAACAGGCGTAAAACCTTTACACAGTTAGATTATAGATTTAAAAATATTTTACGAAATATAAAATTTCAACCATATAATTATTAGAGAGTAGCCAATAATCAAACAATGCAAAATTATTATTAATATAGTCCATACTTATGGATTACCTGGTAATGCAATTTGCCCTGTAAACTAGTTAAACTTCTACGTAGTCATAGTCGTTTGCTTTATACGGCATATATATTATTTGCTTTCATGTTTTAGGGAAAAATTAAATTACGTCTAAAGAACATGCTTTACATTACGCAAATGGCAATGTTCACGTTGTTTTCTACGTTTTCATCAGTTTTAAGCGAATAAGAAAACATTGCAGTATGGTTTTCACGAGTACAAGAAACCGTGCTGCTGACGATCTTTAACCCTTTCGACATCCAGCCAAAAGAGTTTCTGTTCACTCCTGTCAAAACGTATCGTTTATCCACTTTGGACCAATCACGAAGTTAGAGCATTTCTCAAAATTCGTTTGATGACATGTCTGGAAATTGCAGCATGTATGGAGTACTCTGTACAACCACTGAGAATTAATGAAATATATATTTTTTTTGCATTGCCTATGCGCGATTTCCTATACGCTGATAAGGACCACTATCCACACTTTCTGGAAACCGTAGTGGGGCCTGTTGAAATTTGTTTTTTTCGCGATTTTGGACAGCAATATTTCTAAACCTATGCATTTTTCGTCATAGATCCATGCGTACATTTTCTCTGATTTTGAGCAAGGAATCACCTCCTACAGTTTGTTCGTATAGTTCATTAACACACACACACACATATATATATATATATATATATATATATATATATATATATATTAACAATGGTGGGTTAATCTAATAACTACACCGGGAATCGAACCAAAAGGACTGGGGTCGTTACAAGGCGTAAGCCTCGCAGCCATCTCCACCATAACAACCTGCTTGCATCGTGCCTATAATTTGGGGATGATTTGCGTAGTGATGCAAGAAAGTTGCTTCTGCCCATTATCTGAAATGGACAGGTTTTGAACCAATTCTGATATTAATTGTGCGAGAGGATAATTGAATAACAAACACTCTATTAGTTAATGAATTGATGTATTCAGATTAATTAATAACGTGTAATGTGTGATGTTTAAGAAATGGATATGACATAACACTCTAAGATCTCAGTATTCAAAACTTCGGAGAATTTTAGACATAGGCAACAATATAGCTGATGACCACATACCTGGAGCTGATCGTAAGCTGTAACATGGACCATGAGATGAACCACTTTCTGGAATCGAACTGGAACGTCCGATGTATAGTTTACCGCTAGTAAACATGGAACTTAGAAATAACCAAGTAATGTCACATAAGTACGTAGAATGGTTGGCTCGTCGACTGCTATCCGATTACAAGCCAAAAACTAGAGACCGTCTGGTCCTGATCCTATGACCGAGGTTTCACACACCTCGTCGACTTCTCCTCCTTCATGCAACCAAGATTTGGTTTTTATCATCGTGTTCTAGACGATGTAATTTGTCATCTCATGACTGGATTGACGTCAGTTGCCTCAGCTATTGGAAAACTTTCGTTTCTCCATTGTCATGCCATGACCAAAATTCTCAGACAGTTATTTCTGCCAATCTGCATATTATGTCATATCCTAAATTGTGTCTTTTGTTGACAAGCTGAATTTACAAAATATCTTTCTTAATTTTAAGCTTACACGATCTTTTCTCAACTCTCTCTTTACAACATATCGCAGACTTGTGTCTGGACGGTGTTACATAAACAATAACAAATCCATGTGCAATAGTCTACTACCTGTTACTGTTTACATTTTCCTTATTCCTTCTCAAATCCGAAACTTGATTTTATTTCGATACAATTTTAAACCAAACTATACTTAAATAATTGATAATAATTGATAATAATAATAATTAATAATTGAGTGCATCCACAATATATATTGCATATTGTTACATAGCTAAGTGCATCATAACTAACATTTAATTATTTTCACTTTTTCTGGTACGCATCAAACATTTCAACATCAAAATATTTCGTAATTCTGACACAGTGCATAATGGTGTTTTACGCTTGAAGAACTATACTTAAATACTACCTACCTTGTTTGCCTTGAATTTATTATGAAACAAAATGTTTCTTCAGCTGGTATCACCTGCATGAGTGCTGAGCAGTTTGCTTCAACTCCATTTATCGAAAAGTTCTGGAAGAACTTTTGGCAGTCCCTAAATCAACAGAAATAGCAAAATAAACAAGGATAGGTTATTTACAAATAAACTATTAATGAAATGTTTATTTTTCAACACAATTTTATTACAATTTAAATAATTTATCTTGCTGTTAATCAACTGAAAAATCTACATTCAATTAAGACATTAACATCATATTTTTTCTTCTAATCAATAAAATAAGTCAATATTTCCATGTAATTAATTTTGTCCATGTACTCTTTATTGTCTATGTAAGACATCAACAAATTTCGTCAGATTATCAAAAATTTCACTTACTTTAAAATTCAAGATATAGTTATACATAAATAACTATAAACCTTATAATATAGTTGTAGACTGACTAAATATATTTACTAAAAACATATTATGCGTTTTATTTTGTTTATAACTACCACGTTAGGCTGTTTTATGTAAGCTAAATATGTCATTCTATAATTAAAGTACATTTTAGTGTTTATGGTGAAGCAAAACGTAAAGTTACTACGACAATGTATTACATGAGAATATTAAATGGGAGTTTAAGTATATACACAGAATTAGATATAAACTGCTGTTTCGACGTATGGTCATCATTGACACTTGTGATGTTTCACGGCAAATATCTAACTTCTACTTTCTACATAATCTATAGGATGAGCAAGGCTTTTGCTATTTGAAAAATGAAAGGTAGATTATAATTCTATAGTTTGACAACATAGTAATTTCAATCGAACTACGCAGCTGCGAGTATCAGTAAGAGTGACCTGACACTTTCCACCTTCTTTCCGTTTAACTTCCGCTACATTAAATTTAGCAAAGTTACTCTCCCGCGGAACTTTGTTGTGCGTTTAATGGAGGTATAGAATTTCTTTTGGCAACAATTATTCATGTTTGCACTCCTATTTTTTCATCTGTAATGGTACCTAATTTTTCAGTAAGTTATAAATTCTCTTATAAAAACTAACTATTTTTCCTAGTTAGGTGCGATTGGATTTTTGGATAGCTGTTCTTCATCTGTTTCTATCCTCACGATATTGCAATATCTTAAATGTAATGCAAAGAGTAAAATACTTTGAAAAATGAAAGTAACATTACAAATAACTGAAAAAAAAACGCAATTATTTACTCTGGAACATATATTGACAAATGGAAATTAGACTAATCGATGAAGTCTTTATCTACTCAAGTTTTGCATATGAATACAGTGTAAGATTATGAAAAAAGGTCGAAATTTTTTTTTATTTAAACTCGAAACCTCTACTCGTCGGTATTGAATTAAAGATTGTTTAATTATTTAGTGTTCTCCGCAAAGCTGTTGAGCAGCTCCTGCGCTGAGAAATGTGTAATTTGTAAATGAAGTCAAAACCTAAAAGTTAATGAGCTGTGCAATTTTAATAAGGTACAGTCTTGTAAGTTAATAAAGTAAAGCATACTTATATGAAGAATGTAAAACACATTTTATAATGTAACCTCAACGTTTAGGGCTACGAAAGTCATTTCAGAGCCATAGAGGCCTCTCAGGGATATCTGATATAGAAAGAAAAAGAATACTGAATTGAAATTATGAACCGCACCGTTTATGACCATTACTATTAAGCATTGTTAAACATGTACTTTATAGAAGTATAGGAATTACATTTTAGTAGCGCTTTTATTCTCCCAAACTATGCTATGCATAACTGTTGGGAATCCTATTCAAAGGTATGTCTGCCCGTCCGTCCGTTTGCGATAGATCAAAGCGAAAGTTTTATCTTTCTGACACATATAAAGATTCATTCTCCGTAAGTTTACTCCATGATGGTGCCGCTTAGTGTTGTCACATAAAAAGATGTAATCTTTCTTCATGGTATGTATAACATCACATAGGAGCACAAATAGGAAATGGTCACCCGCTTTTTGTTCCACCCGAATAAGACCACCCCTAACTTCTACAAGACAATTCAAGTAGACTACGAAGAACTTCCCATATGGAATATAATATTTTTCTTTGAAAGCCAATATTCACCTACTACTGAAAACGAATTGGAATTTCAGCAAATTCAAATGTCGTTTAAATTTAAACAAAACGTATCTCTACTTCTCACTTTCTTATAATAATTACAGAAAATTGTGGCAAAATACATTAAAAGAACGTACAGCTCACAGATGACGAGAAGAACCCTAGCAGAAGTAGTGTGACGTAGGTATGGGCTCGCCTATTTTTGCACATGGGTTTCAAATGGCACCACAGAATAGCACACAGATAACTTACCCGGAGTAGCAGACGAGATATAAGTATAAACGACACCTCAAAAACCAAAAATGGACTTGAAAGTGTCGTTGACCTTTCCCCGCTTCCCCTGTTTTTTGGGTTCTTCTCGTCATCTGTGAGCTGTACATACTTATTTATAAAATTCTCTGTTACTGCATTGTGTGAAGTATCTGTCTATTGGAAATGAAGTGAATGTGTATTTGATATAAAGAAGCATGAACTTTTGAAAACTTATGAAAGAAAACTTTGACTAGAAGTGTACATTCTCAGACACTTGTTGTAAATGCATATTTGTTAAATAAACTCGACTAGCTTCCTTCTTTCCTTTCCGCATACCTTCGAGCACAGCCTGATACTTCCCGATTAAGTTATCATTCTTGAGTTGGACAAAACTAGGAGGAACAGAACAACAAGGGGTATTCGACACGCGATCTAGAGAGGTGCAGGATCATCGGAGAGAAACGGATCCCACCATTGGAGGACCACCGACTCCAAGTCAAAGAGTACCATTCTGACGGTTCATCGCCGCAGACACCTTCAAGTTTGTCATCAGAGTAGTAGAATGAAGATGTAGAAGGACATTATCGTAAGACGCTTATCGACGCCCCTTGCAGTTCAACAGGATTAAGATCCAGATGTTGATTGTCACCAGCTAATCCAGACTTCTCCAGATATTCATTCCAGATGACCAGGACGACACCAGCTTCATTGGATATGTCAGGCTAGTGCTC
This sequence comes from Thermobia domestica, assembly GCF_964235325.1. NCBI lineage: Eukaryota > Metazoa > Arthropoda > Insecta > Zygentoma > Lepismatidae > Thermobia > Thermobia domestica. The sequence goes on along the minus strand of NC_137460.1, from coordinate 123,313,054 downwards.
ATTCCTATTCTTTAATTACAACCTTTCTCTTTCTCTCACCCTTTTCCCCAACTAGTCATTTTCTAAATTAAAAACATTTGAATTTTATTTAAATTCAACCACAATTTTACAGTTAAGTACCGTGTTGTGCATCAGTTCCATCCCCATTTGATTGCATTTATTCATTTCATATTCTGAGCTATAACTGATGACACAGCACCGGCACATGGTGGAGATATTGTGAGGCTTACGCCTTTGTTACGATCCTAAAATTTCGATAAATTAAGATTCTAAATATTCGGTAGATGCTTTAAGATCCCAAATTTTGAGTAATTTGTACTGTGTAACTTTAGTTTGTCGAGAGAAATTAAGTAGAGTTATTTTTAACCCACCCGTCCACCCTCGCTACTTTATTCATTTGCTCTGTTAGAGTAATTTTTTGTTTTTGTTGTATTTTAATCGAATGATAAGTGGGTGAGAAGAGAAAATTTTGTCAAGTTATTATATTTTGTTTTTCTTTGTGGTGTTGGATATATATACATAGTAGTGTAAGATATTTATTATAAGTGTGATTTTGAAAATAGATATAATGGAGAATACTAGTGTTATGTCTTCTGCTATAGATCGTTTAGTAGAACCCCCCAAATTTTCCGGCAAATTAAACGAGTCAGTTCAATCATTTTTTAGTCATTTTGAGGATTTTTCTGTCCTTCATAACCTACGTGATGTACAGAAACGTCATTTGTTGCCGTATTGTTTAGAAAACGGGGCTCGTGCTTATCTGCTAGCTTTACAATCGACCGCAGAATATGATAATCTCATGTATGTACAGATTAACAAGAAATTAATAGAGGCTTATGAAGATAATATAGTTTCGCAAGTTTTAGAGCAAGAAATGAGAAATAGAGAGCAGTTAAATTCTGAATCTGTCTTAGATTACATTTTTCATAAGTGGAAATTAATACTCGAGTACAATCCGAAGATGCCAGTGACCGAACAAATTAACTTGATAATCGATGGGTTATTGCCTTCGTTTTATTCTGTAGTTGTAAGAAAATCATATAAGACTGTTATTGACTTAGCAAGTCCTTAGGTCTAGAGGAAAGAGTTAATTTTCTTGTCAGCAAGCGTAGTCAGCAATTGAAGTCCTTGGCAATAACAAACGAATACAATATACATCCTGTTAGTAAGAATGCTATACAGCAAAAAGAAAATACTTTAGATGTTAATATTCAGAACGAAAATGAAATTGTAAGTCAGCCTGAAAAAAATACATTGATAGCTCAGTTAGACGGTATCAAAGTCCAGTTACAAGATCTCGTGCAACGAACAGCGGCCGCAAAAGTTTCTCACGCACACAAAGGAAAATCTGTGTGTATACAATCTTATGAGCGTTCGCGTTTGGAGCGAAGAAATCCATCCAACGCATCCTTCTATCACTCACAGCGTTTTCCTTCCGTCAATGCAGGCAATGTAAATGAGAATGTTAAATCGAATAATAGGAATAAAGTAGACAATAATATGTGTAATAATGTTAGAAATAGTAAGCGATATTATGTTCCTATTCAATATGAAGCTGATTTGCCTCATGTTAAAGCATATATTGATAATAAGCCGCATTTATTTCTATTGGATTCAGGCAGTACTGTTAGCTTAATTTCTGGTAATAGTTTAAGTAATAAGCATAAAATACTTAAAGGAACTACTTTTATTCGTGGTATCACTGGAAATTCTCAAGGAAGTGATCAAATCGCTTTAGTGAAATTTAAATTAGGACAGTATTTTACGCATCCTTTTCGAGTGTATAATAATTTTCCGTATAATAGCATAATTGGCCAAGATTTTTTGAAAAATCATCTTGCAATGGTTGATCACAATAAGAATTCTTTTAGTTTTGTTAAATTTGGTATTCCTCCAAGAATTGAATTGCCGCCATACGTATCTTTTGAAGAAATTTCTAACCACATAGCGAAATTATATAAACCTCAAGTTTTAGTGGCTCGATCTGTTGTTTTGCCTCCTAATTCAAGTGTTCAAGTTACATTGAAAAAAGTAAATGATCTTGCAGGAACTCGCAATTTATTAGTTCCCAATGAGTTAATAGATACGCAGGCAGAAATTTTTGTGCGTAAATCAGTCGTAGACGAAATTCATCCGGTAATATCTGTGATTAATCCTACCAAAAGTAAACTTTACTTAAAAAAAGATGTTGTTTTGGGTTCTGCCGAAAATGTTATCAGTGATACCAACTTCAAGAAACAAAATAGCACTAATAATAAGGTTCATCAGGTTAATGCAGTAGATACGAAATCTTTTCCTGAAGGTTATGATAAATATAGAGTAAATGTTAACCCTGAATTGTTGCCACATCAACAGCAGCAATTATATGATTTAGTAGAGGAATTTTATTCTAGTTTTTCTTGGAATGAATTTGACTATGGTTGTGCTAAAGGATATAAGCATAAAATTGAATTAGTAGACAATATCCCAGTAAATCGACCCCAATTTTCGATACCATTTCATCTACGGGATGAGATCAAAAAACAAGTAGATACTTTATTGAAAAGTAAGATCATTGAACCTAGTATTAGTCCGTATAATTCTCCGGTAATGCTTGTTAAAAAGAAGAATGGACAGTATAGATTTGTGCAAGACGCCCGTTATATTAACCAAAAAATGGTTCCTGACAGTTTTCCGGTCCCTCCTATCCAGGATATTTTGACTAATTTGGCAGGACGCAAATATCTATGTTCTAGTGACGTTTTTGGAGCTTTCTTTAATATTCCCCTCACTGAAGAATCTAAACCTATTACGGCTTTTTCGATTCCGGGCGTGGGATCGTACCATTTTAATTTTTTGCCTCAGGGTGTCAAGACATCTACTAGTGGTATGAACAGATTAGTGAAACTCACTTTAGAAGGTCTTGCACAAGATAAAATATTTGCCTATGTTGACGATTATTTTTGGTCTAGTGATAGTTTTGATGAAATTGTGCAGTTAACTCGTATGTTGCTTCAAAGAATAAAAGAAATTGGTTTAAAGCTTTCCCCAGAAAAAACAAAATTGGGATATTTTTCATTAGATGTTTTAGGTCACACTGTTAGTAAAGATGGTTTGTCTATTTCGAAACGGATAATTAACTCAATCTCCAACTATCAACGTCCCAAAACAAAGAAACAAGTTAAAAGTTTTTTAGGATTGGCTTCTTTCGTTCGTTCGTATTTACCTAATTTTAGTCAATTAGCAGAAGCGTTACTTTCTTTGTTGAAAAAAGACGCTCCTTTTCGTTGGAAGGACGCACAGGAGACAGCATTCAATAATATTAAACAAGCCATCATTTCAGCACCTTGTCTCATGAGGTACAAGCCTGATTATCCTCTGTATCTCTATTTTGATGCCAGCAAAGTCGCTCTTTCTGGACTAATCAAACAACCTCAAAATTCACCTGACGACACAAATCTAGTTCCCATTAGTTATTGTAGTCGTGCAACGTCTCCTAGCGAGAAAAATTACACCCATATCAGCTTGAATTATTAGCATTATTGTACTCATTACGTTCATTTAGGTATTTTCTTTTAGGACGTCATTTTTATTTGAAGACAGATTGTCATAGTTTAATTTATTTGAAGCAAACAAAGAATGTAAGTAAAATTTCTAGATGGATGAGTGAGATCGAATCGTATAATTTCACTATTTCACATATCAGTGGCTCCAGTAACGTAGAGGCAGACGCCATCTCACGTTTTTCTAACCCCCCTAGAGATTTGGAAGACGAGAAAAAGAATCAAGAAGATCCGCAAATTTTGTTTACTCAGACCACAAATTCATTTTCAATTATAAATGAGCCAAATCTGGCAACAGAACAGCGTAAAGATCCGTTTTTTAAAGATATTTTTTCTTGGTTGGAACAGAAAGAAAATAGAAATCCTAAAATAGAACGCCAAGCATTATATTTTACTATTAAAGATGGAATTTTGTATAGAAAGCAGAAAACTTCTCAAGGTATAAGATTTTTGGTTGCAGTTCCTACTTCTTTGCGTTATAAAGTTTTTAATGCTTGTCACACGTCTGCATTGGGATCATCTCATTCTGGTTATTCTAAAACCTATGATATGTTAGTAAAAACAGTGTATTTTCCCAACATGAAGAAATATATATATCAGAAATGTAAAGAATGTACGATTTGTCAAGTATCGAAATCGAAAATTGGTTCTCCGTATGGCACATTGCTTACTTATCCCTCCGTTCCCCCCTTCTATCGCATCCACATAGATGTAGCTGGGAATTATTCCCCCAATAATATGTTAAATCACAAATATATGATAGTTGTAGTAGACAGTTGTACTAGATACATAATTGCAGATTCCCTTCCTGATGTTACAGCAAGTACTTTGGCTTCATTTCTTTATCATAAAGTAATTTTAAAGTTTGGAATTTTTTATGAAATTGTCTTAGATAAAGGCAGTGCATTCACTAGTGGACTATTTAAAGAATTATGTGCCATGATTGGTGCTAACATGCGTTTTGTAAATGTACATGGGCATTATAGTAATGGTGTTTGTGAAATTAGTATTAGAAACATAGAACAACGATTGAAATCAGCTTTATGTGACAAAGATTTAGGAGAATGGATTGACTTATTACAACCCATAGTTTTTTCGCTTAACGTCACCAAGAACTTATCGTCTCAAATTTCACCATTTGAATGTCTTTTTGGCTTCAAACCTAGGTTACTTCATCAGGCAATTTTAAATACCCCGTATCAATACGAGGATAATGCCATTCGTTTACAGCAATTACAAGAGATTAGAGATAAAGCGCAAGAAAATCTTTACAAACGTCATAAAACGGCGACAAAATTTTTTGACAAGAGACATACGAAACCTACTTTTAAAGAAGGAGAAAAAGTTTGGATATTAGACACCACAAGAAAGAAAGGTCACGCCAAAGCATTTAGCGGAAAGTTTATTGGTCCAGGCATAATTGAACGTGTGGAAAATCCAAATTCATATTTTGTTAAGTATAAGACCGCCCGAGGATCTTACAAGATAGACAGCATAGCAGTTCAGAGATTGAAGAAGTTTTATGAGAAGGAAAACCCGGAAGAGGAAGACCACCTTGAAGACTCTGACGAAGAGATGCCTATCAACGTCTGCACGGAAGACCATACGATGAAAAAGAAGAAGACGAGACGCGAAGACCATCAAGGACCACCAACTGAAGAGATTTTCAACCCCAAGAAACAGTGTTTGGAAGAAGAAGTTTTCATCCCTTCTCTTCATATTAAGGATGTTGTAATTGCCGAAAATCTACCAACGTGGGCAACTATAGGGAAGAATTCTACAGAAGAAAAACCGAAATTTGCCTGTAATACTGCCATCAATCAGAAGATTAGTATTTATAAAGGTAACATAGTGGACATAAAAGCAGATGCCTTAGTAAATCCAACGAATGAAACCTTAACTCCTTTAGGTGGTGCAGATAAAGCCATTCAAGACGCAGCTGGATCTGAATTTTTAGAAGAATGTTTGACCATATCATCATTGAAGCCAGGAGAAGCGAAAATTGCCAATGGTTATCGTCTACCAGCTAATTATGTAATTATGACATGTGGACCACGGAATTCAGACAAGAAGATTTTACGAGAGACGTACAAAAATTGTTTTAAAGTGATGTTGGAGAATGATCTATCTACAATTGTATTACCTAATATTTCAACTGGAGCATTTAAATTTCCGAAGTTAGAAGCTGCCAAAATTGCCTTGGCTACAACAAGAATATTTTTAGAGGAACATCTTGATGACGTAAACCGTGTCGTATTCTGTGTTTATGATAGAGAGAATTGGGACATTTATCAGCGATTACTCCCCATATATTTTCCCATTGATGAAGAATCTGTTAGTCCGTCTGTCCGTACGTAACTTGTATGTGGATTACTTTTCTTGAAGATTGGATTGTGCATAGGAACACCTTGTAGATGGATGATGAACTTTCTTTTAGCACTGGCCACGCTTAGAAGTTAGTTTATTTTGGTTTTGATTTGTGCATCCAAATCTACCGGTAGAACACTTCGAAAATTTAGAACACTTCGAAAATTTAGAACACTTTGAAACTTGGAATACTTCGAATTTTGGAACACGTTGGTATCTTCAAGAATTGTACCATTTTATTTGATTGGACAGCGTATCACTACAGAACTTTCTTTTATTTTTTTTCAAATGTGAGTATGTGAAGAATGAAGAAAATCAACGACACGCGTATGGATAGATATTTCGATGGATATATTAAGAAGATGTAGGAAGATTGAAATCAAGATCGCAAGAACCATGCTCCATCCTTTAGATGTCCAGTATTCGATGCCCGAAGAGGACAAGATTTAAGAAGAAAGAAGATGAAGATAAGAAGAATTTATATGTTAGTTAGGGTTGTAGGTTATATGTGGTGAATAGTTCTGTCGTGCTGATTTCATATAGTTTGATTACAGCCAGTATATGGGGCTATAACCATATTTTGGAATTCTTTTCCAGTCTACGGACGCTTTAAGCCTAAATAACTTAAAGCTCATTTTTCTCAAACTGAAATCAGTACCCTTCTTGTGCAGTCTAACTTTACTATCTTTGGTTAGCTAGATAGTATTACACCTTTTTTTTTCTTTTCGCGTATTAGTCACGTTTGATATTGAAGTTTTTTTTTCTGCATTAGAGAAACATATATATATATATAGAGGTCTACATTGGATTATGAAATATTTATTTATTTGATTATGATTTTTTTTTATTATACGTATCTAAGTTTTGATAATCTGTGTTAGTGATAATTAAATTTAGTATTATTCCTACCTTTCATTTCCCTTCCCTGACCACTTAACGGAACTCCAAACTAACACATGTCACTCACAATGATATTATACAAGCACTAATGTTTATTTTTCTTTTTCTTATTTTCCATTTTCCCAGAGACGCTGTCGTCATATCTTCAGGTTACCTAGTAAACTATATGAACTGTCTCAGGAACGCACACTCAGCATTTTGCAGTTTGTGGTCAAGGATTAATTCAAAACAAACAATATGTTACACAAAGAACTCTCTTACCTTTAACGAACAATTTTTTTTTTGACTTTCTTCAATATTTTTATTTTTTCTTTTTCTACTACGGAAAATTAAAATTTTCGTGTATTTTGATTTCGAGGAGGGGGTGTGAAGTATCTGTCTATTGGAAATGAAGTGAATGTGTATTTGATATAAAGAAGCATGAACTTTTGAAAACTTATGAAAGAAAACTTTGACTAGAAGTGTACATTCTCAGACACTTGTTGTAAATGCATATTTGTTAAATAAACTCGACTAGCTTCCTTCTTTCCTTTCCGCATACCTTCGAGCACAGCCTGATACTTCCCGATTAAGTCATCATTCTTGAGTTGGACAAAACTAGGAGGAACAGAACAACAAGGGGTATTCGACACGCGATCTAGAGAGGTGCAGGATCATCGGAGAGAAACGGATCCCACCATTGGAGGACCACCGACTCCAAGTCAAAGAGTACCATTCTGACGGTTCATCGCCGCAGACACCTTCAAGTTTGTCATCAGAGTAGTAGAATGAAGATGTAGAAGGACATTATCGTAAGACGCTTATCGACGCCCCTTGCAGTTCAACAGGATTAAGATCCAGATGTTGATTGTCACCAGCTAATCCAGACTTCTCCAGATATTCATTCCAGATGACCAGGACGACACCAGCTTCATTGGATATGTCAGGCTAGTGCTCATTCCTATTCTTTAATTACAACCTTTCTCTTTCTCTCACCCTTTTCCCCAACTAGTCATTTTCTAAATTAAAAACATTTGAATTTTATTTAAATTCAACCACAATTTTACAGTTAAGTACCGTGTTGTGCATCAGTTCCATCCCCATTTGATTGCATTTATTCATTTCATATTCTGAGCTATAACTGATGACACAGCACCGGCACAATTGTCACTTTGTCTCAAAACCAGTGTTCCAATGACTCGCAATTGAAATCACATCGATAAAGATTATAACATCTTTTGCTTGAAACCAATGAATTAAATTTTATCTAATGTTCCCATTATTACTTTAGATCAAGGCCATAGAAATATATATTTTCCGATGTGACTTCCCTTAAACGCTGTTACTGGTTCGAAGATAAATCTTGCGAAAAGACAATCTCATCAGGTCAATTATTTCATTCAAACTTTTTCTTTGAACGAAGCAAACTTGAGTAGAAAGAGGAATATATATGTACGTTGAGAAGGGAAAGTCATTTAAGTTTTTTAGAGTTTTGTTTTTTGTCTGAAAAGTATATATTAATTAAAGAAGCCATAAAGACAAATAAGCACCGGCGCCGAACCTGCGAGTCGAAGATTTGCCTTGGATATGGATAGTTTTACGTGGAAAACGAAATACACATGTCCTCTACTCAAAGTTATTCAGAAACCGATCTCACGGTCCTGTACCTTAAACGAGATGAGTGATGAATGAAAGTGAAAGATTATGAAAGAAATTGACGGAATAAGTACATGGGAGAGAAGGGGAGAACCACGGAAAAAATCCATGGACAAGTTCACACTCACATCCCCTGGGATTAAATCAAGGACAATAGACGAACACGATGACTTTTAATTTGCAAAAGCAAACAGCATTACCCTTAAACGATAGGCATTTATCATCCTTAAAACGAAATTTTCTCTTCCCAATTCTACACTCCTTATTGCAAAAACCAACAACATACTCAACAACGCCAAAAAGAAAATATGAAAGTCACAATACAGAGGTTGCTCAGTCTACATTTGGTAAATTTCGACTTAAATAAAAATTTAGAAGAATCCATGGCGACAGGTCCGTAAGTACTAGATGTTTTCCCTTGGTTCATAACATTAGCCCGACAGCTTAATTTCTACTGTAATAAGCTTCTCCGAAGAATTGGAAGGTTAATCTTGTCCCATCTCCTTCGCACAGCTTTCCAAAGTCCTTCCACAGTTGTCACACGCCGTTTTCCCAAAGCCCGGTTCAGTATTCCAAATCCAGAATAGTCCATAGGACTTGCATCTAGAGATTTAACAGATACCTGATTGAAAGTTAACAGCTGTATACCACTTGCCTCCTCCATCTCCCTGTATAATGCGAGGGAGATCGTGAGGTATATGATGTGGCCTTGTCCATGTGAATGCGCACCAGATTGGCGTCATTTCCGTACATTGTTGGAATCTCATGCTCTTATATCGGACGCATGATCTGCTCCTGAAAATACTGCGAATTTATTTTGCAGTTCTTCGCCACCCTACGAATCCTCAGTTTACCTCGGTATCACTAGACAGTAACGACCATGAATCCTTTTCGGAAGGATTCTTTACAGACACGGGCCCACATTCTGCGTCCTTGGCTCCTTTCTCTCGGTACATGATGGCTCTCGGTTTGCCGGTTTGCCGCAGTCGGAAAGGTAACTCCATGCTTCATCGAGCGTTACGACGTACATCCACTTTTGTTTTTCCAGATGCCGTTCGTACAGCTTCCGGGCCTTACACTTTTGTTCCTTTTGATGGCCATCCGTGAGAAGGTGGCCGCGAGCTTTCATGACTTTTTCCAGTTTGAGTTGATTGTGTAACGTCAAGCTCAGAGTCCCCAAAGACACGTCAAGACGATTAGCCATACACCTTTTTGTTGGCGGATTTTCTTGCATTGTCATTTTGCGAAGTTTCCTCTGCATGGTGGAGGTGGCGTTGATGCATTCCCGCTTCCTAGGCAAATTCGTTGCTGATCCAAATGGTGGAGCTTTGTTCCCCTTGTACTTTTTAATAGGATTTTTTATTCCACTTAAACTGATGTTGCTACCATTCTTCTTTCACTGCTTTCTAATGACAGAAACACTAAAGTGGGCGTCATAAAGAGCCGCAATATAGAATTTCCAAAAAAGTATTAGTTTGGACGGCAATTTGGTTACAGAGCGGAAACGCACATACTTGGTAACAAATTTAAAACAACACTCACAACAATAGTCCTGTTTTGTGCGTTATTATCGTCCGCGCGGAAAAAACAACTCCGTTACCAGGAATCCACTGCACAACACTGCAGAACGCCACGAGCAAGGTTGGATAAGTCAATTTTGCCCGGGAGGAGGAAAAACGAAATTGGCCAAACGTAGGCTGAACAACCTCTGTAGTCTTTGTATCAAGGGTTTTGCGAAAAAGCAACAAAATAAAATAAAAATTATATGAAATCTATACACTTAAAGCATCTAATATCTTAACCATATCACTATTAAAAATCCATGCATGCAAAATCTTGTTATGGCTCATTATACACCAAAGTACGTCGACAGAACACATCCCAGGGGGTGTGCCATGGTTTCTAACGGTTCTCGATTAGAAAGACATTATTTATTAATAGTGGGGTCAGCTCTAGCAAGATCAACTATTACGCCATAAGTATTAGTTCCCATAAGAATTGTGTCTATAAATAGATTGTCTGATATTCTACTTCAAAAAGGAAATTGTTCGAAACTGAGTTACTTTTAAAGTAAGATTTAATTTTACCTTGGTATTCCGATATTAACCACTATTCAAAAAAGGAAAAAAATATCCTTCCACGTATTCTTAGTTTCCTGTAACGCTTTTGAAGTATAAGTTTCGTTAATCTTATCTTCGTTACAATCTTATTTTCTACCCCTCATAAATATCTCTACGAAACAATCTCCTTCAAAACAATCATCCATTCGTGGGTCAGGAGAGTGTAAATAAACCTTTATTGACCTAATAATATTATATTATAATATTTGTTAAACTAATCAATTTCTTTTGTTTACAAAAAACACCAATTGAGGACTTTGAATCAAAAACCCGTCATGTCCAAAAAGTGAGACTGTAAAGGAGATAGATTCACAAGGGTTTATCATCATCCGATCTTCTTAATTTTTGTTAAGAATAGGTTAAATAGGTTAAATAGGTAAAATAGGTTAAAGGGGCAAAGGGCCCCTTTTCATAAAAAGGTCCCCTTGACTAAAAGGGCCACATTTAAGAAACGAAACTCTGACCATGTAAAGATGACTTCAAAATATGAAATACGTGTTTTGTCGTTTTTGCGAGAAAAGGGTTGCAGGAGCAATGCCCCCTTCGAAATATAAAAAAAACACACACAAATCTTACGGAAATTGAATTTCGGTAAAATTGTTTGAACCCGTGATATGTTGTACCGTACATATTGTGTTCCTGAGAAAAAAGTTTTAATGGGCACAACCACAAGTTACTGCCCGTTTGGTCACTACAGGGCCACTTATTTGAAAGCAGACGAAGATAACGATAATCTGGATTTGGGAAAAATGACTGAAACCGTGATATTTTGTAGGTATTCGGATCCTAAGAGAAAGTCATAGGCACAACCACTAACCACTGAATTTAGACACTACAGTGCTATTTTTTAAAAACAGTTGAAGGTAACAGTCTACTGGATTTCGGTGGAATTACTTGAAACCGTGATATTTTGTACGTATTGTAATCCTGAGAAAAATGTTCAATATGCACAGCCAGCAACATATGACCGTTTGGTCACCAGATGGCCAGTTTTGTAATCGAACAGATGGTAACGGTATTCTGGACTTAGGTATAATTGCTTGAAACTTTGATATATTGTAGATATTGTGATCCTGAGAAAAAGTCCCTCTGAGCACAACCACCAATCACTGGCCATTTGGCAACTACGGGACCACATTTTATAAAACAGGCGAAGATAAGAATATTCTAGAATTTTGGTGAAAGTGTATGAAACCCTAAAAGTACTATCCTACAATTCGAAAAATGGGTGGGAAGAGTAGCGACAAACATCATTTAAGCATAATCAACATTCTGATGTTCATCTTGTGGGACAAAGGAAAACTCTCGAAAGCCCGACATTACGAAATCTACAACATATCACAGTTTCATATATTCACACCGAAATCAAAAATACCCGAATGTTTTCAAAAATCTGTATCTGTAGTGGCCAACGGTCAATAATTGAAGGTTGTGTCTATTAAGACATTTTTTCATAATAACAACATATCACAGTTTTTCTCATTCTTACCTAGATACAGAACATCGTTATACTCGGCTGTTTTCAAGAAAGAAGCCCTGTAGTGGCCTAACGATTAGTTATTTGTGGTTGTGTCTACTGAGACTTTTTCTCAGGACGACTATCTACAACATATCACAGCTTCTGTCATTTTAACCAAACTACATAGTAGCCTCGTACTGGCCAAACTTTCAGTGATTAGAGATTGTGCCAATTAAGATCTCTCAGAATCACATTATCTTCAACTTGTCACTCTTTCAGTCATTTTCACCAAACCCCAGAATATAATTTCTTCGGTTGCTGTCAAACAAGTGGCCTCGGAGTGGCCAAACAGTCAGTGAATGGTGGTTTTGCTCATTAAGATTTTCTCTCAGGATCACAATATCTACAACATATCACAGCTTCAAGCAATTACACCTAAATTCAGAATACCATTACCTTCTACTGTTTTCAAAAATATGACTCTATAGTGGCCAAACGGTCAGTGATTTGTGATTGTGGCTATTGAAACTTTTTTCCAGGAACACAATATCTACAAAATATAACTTCATCACTTCTTACAATTCAATTTTAAATGCCTATGCCTTCAACTTCTGTATCTGAAATATGAAACCTCTAGATTGGAAACAAGTCAGAAGTCTGGGCTGACAACGGCCAGGGCTACTGGTAATAGTATGTTGGGTCAGAACCGCTACTATGTAAGGGGTAGTAGGACCTCAGTACGCAGTGAATACCAGTTGATGGTATAAAATAGGCCACCTCTCTAATTTCTAAGGCATGTGATACAACTAGAAACACATTTATATTTGATTTTGTATCCAAGTGGTGACTATATATCACTCAAACAAAACCAACGTATTAGGCTCAAAAAGACCAGTAACAAATGAGTTGGGATCAACGTACAGACCATAGATCACTTAACTAAAAGCATTATCGTAAGCATAGAAATCCAGTGACAACCGCGTTAGGGGTTGATATGGAAATAACACATGACTTAACTGAAAGCCGACTTTTAAAAACCACAGTAACAATTGCGTTCGGGTCGATGTGCCGATCAAATTTCACTGAATTGTAGCGTCTTGTAGAACCAGGCCTAATAGCAACAAAGCTTTCGGTCAGTTGGCGCATGCTTGGCTTTTGGCTTTCTACGCTTTCACTTGAAACACATGCTTTCATACAATCTGCTTTTTGTTATACTGTAAGTGATCTTATAGACCCTTCAAAGAGCGTTACAGCATCACTAAACCTTCATTGGCTATTGACTTGACTCAATTGTAAAATGCTTGTGTCAAGATTGAATGGGACATTGAATGCAAGATTTACTCATGTGACATCATTGCTGGAATCCAGCTTGCGAAATGCTTGCACGTTTTCCAACCAAGCTGGATGGAAGCTTGGTCGGCTTGCAATTCAAGCTTACAGCAAGCGGTTTGTAAGTTGCCTCTGCTGCTAGAGAGAAATCCAGTAACAATGTGCTAACAAGACATCACTGAATTAAAATCAGTCTCATAGACCTAGAAAAATCAATAAATAATGTATGATCACAAATTACATCGTAAAAATTGCATCGAGTTAAATTTGCTGATCATACATCTCTCAACAAAAAATATTCCGTAAGGCCTACAAACCCAGTAAGAATGTCATTTGGATCAATGTGGAAACCGCAATGCAATGGAAACTAACTGCAATTAGGTTGGCCTAGGAATACAGTAAAATGTCGCGTTGGAGGACGATGTGCTCACCAGGCATCACGCAACTGAAAGTCACTTGATATGCCATAGTTCAGTACAGTATCCTCAGGAACATTATTATTATTATTATTATTATTATTATTATTATTATTATTATTATTATTATTATTATTATTATTGGTAAAGGAGGTTCAGGATGATGCTCTTTCAAATTGGATGCTGAGAAAAGAAATCTAAACTTCAGATCAATGTTCTTAATAATGACCTCCACAGTGTGTCGAACCTACGAGCATGCACACATAAAGTATGCGATTGAAACTGCCACAAACACATAGAATTTCTTCTGGCGAAGTGCTGGTTTCGGCTGTTTTGAAACCGTTTCGTGGTATACTAACCAACGATGACGGCTGCTTGGATCTTCGTACAGGACTCACTTCTTATCACATGTCAACACCCTCTCCAGAAATGCCTTCTTCCTCAGAAGAGTCATCAAAGAAACACAGGTGTCATTCCATTTGGGACTCATCGACGCAACTTGTAGTGCTTCCCTACTTGGTGGAGATGCTGTCGAACCCTTTCTTCACTCAAATTCAATTATAATCCCAGTTCCCCACATGTCCGGCCACTGTTCGCCTCAATTGCTGCATAAAGATCTTCATTTTCTACATGTGTTGGTAGTGCGGCATGTAGTGCGTCTTCGAGTGTTTCCTCACCGTCCTCAAACAAGTTAAACTACCGCTACAGTGTCCCCATATTCACGACACACTCACCAACTGCCTGGTATATCCTCCGCCCCGCTGCAGCAGCGTTTGACCCCAATTTGAACCCGTACAGCACACACGCTCTTATAGTGCACTGTGGAGGTCCCATGTTCACTCTGTCCTTACGCAAGTTCACGGTGTAACTGAACTTCTACAACCATGTAGTATTTTGAATATACCCACACCAACAACTTCGCCTTATCTTCATTCGCATTCAATTCAAGGTGTGAGGGCGAATTGAACTCAGACCTCCTAAAAAAGTAGCATAACTTTCTAGGTTACCTGTATAATTATTAGACTTTCAAACTATGATATGGTTGTCGGAAGTCTTATAGAACGACTTTGTCCATTCGACTCTCGACAGGTATTAGAGAAAAGCATTAGGATATATCGAGATGCAGTTTTGCGCAATCAACTCAGCGTTCTAAGAATAACATCTAGTCCATTAACTTTATATTCAAACCAGATTGTTTCAAATAAACCATTTCCAGTTTCAATGTTTACAGACATAGAACGAGAACGAAGACATGTATCATGACTATTCCGAACACTCTAAAACAGTGCAACACAAATAAAAAATTCATCATAAAGATTTATACCAGTGACACCTAAAATTTTCCTTTCGGACAAGAAACAAAACACATACCTGAGAAACGAACTAAGATTGCAAAATAACAGAATTATTTTCTATTGACGACTGCAATATATAATAACTTTCTCTTTAAAAGCAGGAAACGAAAATATTTACACTAGATTTTCAAAAATAGTTACTTAAAACATACATACGTATATATATTGAAGGATGCGGCGAAAACCAGCTGATTGAAATTACTATATATTGCTAACTATAATGTACGTATTAAGTATAATATTCAATTACTGTAACACTAAATGCCAAACTATTATTATAAATTACTCAGTAAAATTCACATATTTATTAGGAAACATTATGATCATTTTCACATACAAATATTGAAAACAATACATTCCTTGTAATCTGTTGAACGCTAGTTCAATCTTTGTCTACTAATGCACTTAGTGTCAGGTGAAAATAAAATTTCGTTAATCAATTAACACTTACATTGGTTCATTAGTGCAGAAACAGACTGCAATCTTGAAATAGGCATCTTGTGGTATATGGTCAATTTCTTCAACTTCGAAAATAACAGAACTGTTGTAGTATTGCCTCCATAGGGACAAGGTAGCCAATATTCCGCATACCACAAAACAAGCCCAAACCAATACCCACAGAAATCTGAAAGAAAAAATGTGCGATATTATATGTAAGCTTTTGGGAAAGGAAATATATTTCCAATATATTTATTATCCGTTTAAAGTATAGCATGAAATTGTGCATCATAATATATCGGTATACTAATAATATATCAATAAATTGTCTGCAGGATGCTATAGTTATGAAAGAGTATTTTTTATTTGTTTAAAACTCAAGATCCTCATTGGAGAAGATAACACTCTTTTTTGTTCAAATGTTAACAAGAAATGTTAAAGAATCGTATATTATGTGAAGATTACAACATTAAACCAAAATTGGGAAGAACTGCTACACAATATTGAATGTATATTTCAGTTAAGTTCCCTCGGAGTCTTCTTTTGATCTGTACAACATTTCTTTAGAACATTTAGTTTAGTTACGGTGAATATTTAAATGGCACTTACTATTACTTTGATATAAGCATAATCATTTGAAAGACAAGTTGCACACCGTAATACAGAAGTTTGCAATCTCTCTGAATAGAAATACATTTTGAAAGAAAAAACTAAAACTCATTCTAACAAGAGAAAATCTATTTCTTGTTTTATAGGTATGGACAATTAAGACAGCAATTAAGGTTTAGTCTACTTAAAAATCATGAAATTATATAAAATATTTTAATATATTTAGCTAAAATGTCATACATCCTTTTAAGATATGACTCCTTTCATTTCAAATGGTGTCTAAGTGAGAAATATCCTAAATATATTTTCCAAAGGTACGAGACCCAACATCCAGTGTGTGATGTGGAGAATTACAGAAAGAGAATAGGAAATTGTTTGACTGAACCTGTTTAACATACATCGTGTAATATTGACATTATTTCTTTGTATTGCAGTAGTTAGGTCACCTATGTGTTTCTTCAAGGAAAGTGAACGCTCTTACAAGAAGTACAATAGATTCACTACTGGAACTGTTCTGACAAATACAGATGTTTTGATATCATTAAAACCTTACATTCTTGCTAAGTGTATTGTTCGTATAATTATGACTTTCGATAATACTGTTGTAAATAAGCTTACTTATGTTATTCCTACTTCCTATTCTTACTTCTGTTATAATATTTATCAAGCTTTTTATAATATTGTAAATTTCAGCTGAGATTTGCATAGATTTTTAAGTGCACGACCCGTGCTTATGGTTCTTTGTTTTATGGATTAAAGACACTCACACACTCGTCCTGTTTCTAACACTGAATGTAAATAGAATAAAATCATGACGTCTTAATTAAACAAATTAAAACTAGGAAAGTTCTAAAATAATAATCTGAGAGTACGCAACAAGAAAATGTGTTGCCTACTCATTTGTAAATATAATAGTGTACTCATTCCTCATTTCTAGTCCTCCCTAAGCCCTGTCATATTATTCAAGTATTAGATTTTACTTATCATTCATTACTAATCATCCCAAAGTTTTATTCTGCTAACTAATAATATACTAAATGTATTTTTGGAACCTATGTTAAAACTTTATAATAATGAAGTAATTTCCACTTTCGGTGAAATGTGATTCAAAATTCTGCCATTGAATCCTTACACAGTGTTATCAGGCAGTTTTAGAACAGGGATCGCCTTAGCAAATCAGATATTCTTAGAGCATAATTTCAAACAGAATACTCCAAGCATATGTGTATCCAATTGTTCTTTCTATAAAATAGATGTAAAGTAAAAACTACCAAAGTTTTATTATATTCAAATATTTGATTTTATCATCCCTAATTTCTAATCCTATAATATTAGTGTTAATTATTATGCTTACTACAAACACATCATTATTATCATATGTTCTGCGAATTTATGATAGGAGACCGGCATACAATGTGTAGAAGTTATACGGCTATTTTAATACTTGTATTTGAGCACCCAGCAGAAATGAGAGACCCGTACTTGGAAATCGAGTAACCGTCAGAGGGGCAAGATGACTACGTAAGTACCGAAAAAGAATTTACTTGTAATAAACCAGTGAAATGACTTGCTGGGGAAGGAAAACTGATTAAAATAATACAGATAATACAGGTATTCAGTTAATGAATTGACCGTTTGTGGTAAAATTTTATCTAGTAAATGATCCAGTGGATCTGAAAAAGAAAAAAAAACATGGTCTTTGTTTATAACGTAAAATATGTATAGATGTTTTATTTTTATTTCCATACATTAAAAATTAGAAACTATACTAAAATAATTATAAATATAGATAGACATCTCGACAATAATTCATGTGTATTTTAAATATTTACACGCACATCGGATTTACATATGACAAATATTTACTTATCGACAGGCCTAGCCATTAGTCCTAACCTAGCTAATATAGAGAACCTAGTTTTGACTGAATAACAAATAAGTCCTCCATCAGGAAAATGAGGCACATAGAAACTGATGCTCAAGACCGAATGTCTAACTCATCTAACCTCCTGAAATAACGCACAAAAATTTGCATTCAGTATGGGACAACCCAAGCATCAAATTATACCAACCTGTGTTATTTCAAGAAGTAGTCAAGAGAGCAAAGGCACACTTTCCTCCCTCTCATCTCCAATTTCACGTCCTTCGCTACAGTCATTAAAATCACACACCCTAGAACTGCATCTTTCAAATTAAAGTTTTCGCTTTACAGTTGCATTTGGCCTAGGGTTAGGCAGGTGTAAAACACACAGGTGTTCTGAATGGGGTGCAACAATCAAACTGAGTGGTCTACACCGTCTTTCACGTAGCTTCGGAAGGGATGTAATACATTTCAATGTGAATGAAATTATCCATAGAGCATTCACATCGGCTGAAATTCAATCTGTTTATGAACCAGCTGGATGTAACAGATCAGATGTCAAAAGACTAGATGGCATTAGGCTGGAACCGCGGTATAGGTGGAAGATTCTTGTCTGGGATTTCACCCTTTCCGACACTTCCCCTAACCTTAATCTTTCTTCATCACGAGAACGAGCTATTGCGCCGTACGGTAACGCGAGAAAGAATAAACTATAAAAATCTACTCGATAGACACATGTTTGTGACAGTAGTAATTAAATTGAGCGACACTTGAGATCTCGAATTTCTCAATTTCATCAAAGAAGTAAACTAACATATTACACAGCTTAAAGCTGACGACTGCGCTAATGCTTTTCTTATATGACATATCAGCATAGCAGCTCAGAGAGGCTTTCATTTGAAGTACATATTCTCGCAAATCAGTATAAAATGTTTGTAAGTTTGTCTCTTATAGCTAACTGTGCAGAGTCAGTTGCTATTTTCTCGTATAATTTTCTTTCTGTCTTTTCTACAAATCTTTGTATTAATTATAGGGGAAGGCGTTGTCCCTTTGAAACAATAAACCTTGGAACACTTGTGCTTTTCTCGAATTCAGAGCTATCTAGGCGCAGTGATTAAAATTCGTTTGAAAGAGTAAATGGAAAAAAGCACTACAAATGCGTTTGGCTATTGTTGAATGAGTATTGTTCCGAGTAATGATCCTTTTAATTTTTTTCACCCTCAAAACGAAGATTTTTTTTGTAGTTACCTTTTGAGTTTTTTGCTCTCCGGTATTCACGACTTGTGATATTTATTTGTCCACACTTGGGGTAGAATCATTGGTGAATACAGTAATGCTTTTAGATTTAACTTCTGTTCAATATTTAAGCTAGAGGAAAACTTTTTTTCGTAATGATGACCCTCTTGTACCTATGAACATTAATGCATCGTGTACATTTCAACGATAAATAATACTGTTTAAAGCTACACAATGTAAGTAGTTAAAACAGTTTATATATTTTATATAGGTTAGGTTAGGATATAAAGTTATTAATCATGATTTTAAGTAGTTTCTAAATATTCGTTTATTGTATAACATATAAAGTTATGTTGTATATGCTCAACATTATTGTTCACAAGTTTATGTTAGAACTTCTCTTCAATTTTTAATTTAATTTATAAGATTTCACTTCTTTGGATCTTTTTATAGCTAAACCTTTTATTGCAATTTATAACTAGTAAAATTTGTGGCTTCTTTTATATTATTGCCACGGAAACGTTGTAATTATCACTTTGTTTAAAGGTACAAGAGGGTCTATTCAATGGTACATGACCATAATGTACCTGTGAACAAAACGGATATGTTCTTATTATATCCTATAAAAGCTACTGTAATTATGTAACAACTTTAAAAATCATCCTATCTCGTAGAAAAACGAAGGCATTTTAAATATACGACAAAACTTGGGGGAAAAGTGCTGAATATTAGCAGCACAATTTCGAAAACTTATAACGAAATACTTTAGTTTGTATAATATTTACCTGTACCGTGGGCAAAAAGTGCTCATAAATATGTAATATACTTAGTAGAATGTTCATTTTAAATTAACAGAAAAGAAGAATGCTTTTAATATATGTAAGAGATTATTATGGGATAGTTGTGGCTATGTACATGTTATGTGTTGACCTAGTCAAGTAAATTTATGTATTTTACGGTCTTAAAAAGAATATTTAAGACTTATCAAGCAATAAAGGTGAGACTAATAATCTTTGAATATCTGAGTTGATTTTTGCATAAAGAAAAGTAATTATCGTTTCGTAACTGATATTTTACAAGACGAACCAGGTTGACGACGCTTTTCTATAGAGTCGTTATAAAAATTTGGTTTACCAAACCCGGGATTTTTGAAAATTCAGTTCCCGAAGAAGGAAAGTAGGGCTGAATTTACTTGGATATTACCATTTATGAATACGAACTTAACCGTATTACGAAGCGGTAAGGTCATCAAAAGAAAAATGGATAGTGAAATAGTGCAACAGGAATCTAATACCAGTAATCCAGGTGAAATTAGTGCAACACCAAGTTTGTCATCTGAGGATCGACTTTTGTTAGCTGTGCAGCGACAAATTATGCAAATGACGACTGAGATAAAACAAACCATGGAACAGAAGCTCAATGAATCTAACACAAACATGGAACAGAAGTTCTATGAAGCTAACCAGACCATGGAACAGAAGTTCTATGAAGCTAACCAGACCATGGAACAGAAGTTCTATGAAGCTAACCAGACCATGGAAAAGAAGATAGAACTGAAATTTAACGAAGCTAGCAAGCAGTATGAAGAATTAAGTAAACGAATAGAACGGATAGAACTGAAATCAGACGATACGAAACAAACAATCGTCCAGGTGATGAACGACATATCCTCGCAGTTTGAAGAGAAGTTAAAAAGGTTAGCCGATGAGTGTCAAGAAAAGCACGATCATCAAAATCATGAAATCTGTGCTGTAAAAAAGGATTTAACGTTAATAGAATCTTCCGTTAAACATCAAAAGATCCAGTTGGCTACTATGCAGGAAGAAATTAAAACGTTACAGGCTAGAGACACCATTTATCGCAATAATCTGGGCAGTGATCGCTTCGAGTTTCCCCAATCACCGGATATAAATACGCCTTCGCCGGAATCTGAGGAGGATATTATATTAGAGGAAAATTGTCCGAAGATCACTGATGAACGAAATATAAATGGTATCATGACACAGCACGCTACAGACCGGAACAATCACACCACAAGAACAAGGAGTGAGAAAAGAAAGGTAAAGTTAAGTGTCAAGATGAGCGAAATCAAAGCCATGAGTAAATTTAGTGGTAAGTGCAATGAAAATGCTAGTTCTTTCTTAGAGAAGTTCCAAGACGAATGCAGTATAATGTCTATCGACCGATCACAATACATGAAATTAATACCCCATGTATTACTCCCACCTTGTTCCTTATGGTTTAAGGCAATACGTGATCACATTAGTACATATGAGGAATTTAAAGCGGCATTGATCGCGAATTACGAAAATGACTTTTTGCTGGCCAACAGAGATGCCACTCTTAGAAATCAACATTTCAATCCTCGATTGCACAAATCTATTGTAGAGTTTGTTATAAATGTCTATAATGAATTAAAGGTTGTTAATCCCTTGCAATCGGAATCAAGAATAATTGCATCGATTCGCAATTTGCTTCCATTTAAATTACAGCAGATCTTATTTTCCACACAGTGTATGAGTTTCAGTCATTTATTAATGCTTGTACAATGCTACGAAACTCAATACCATGCTATGAATCTAACACAATCAGGAATGGGTAAAAATAAGAATAATTCAAATCATTTGGTCCCTGTTCGGAATTTGAATATCCGAAGTGTGAATAATAATGAACCGAACCTAAGACGAGTATACTCTAGCAATCAAAATGAACAAAATAGACAAGGCTATGTAAGGAATCCGCCTAACCTAATCAACCGAAGTAGACACAAAAATAATAGAAATACATGTCGAAATCCTAGAGATGCTATCAATCCTATGTATAGACATAATCATTGTTCACGAGATGGTACTTCGTATCCAAATTCAAATCACGATGAAAGACATGTACAACCTAATGTAGAACCTAACCACGATTGTGCGGTACAATGCACTTTATTAGATTCATATGCCAGTGCGAATGTAACATAATTACCGTTAACGAAATTAGGTTAAACCCATGTTGGTTATAGATTCTTGTGAATTTTCGTTTTAAAGTTTGTGTTAATATCAATAATGAAAACGATTCTTAAAAATACTTGAAATGCTTAAATAGAGTTTTAGGTAGACTGGAAAATTAATTTTCAAATGATTTTTATTCTTTCTTGTTAATATGAGGAATTATAATTCGATTTATAATTAATTAAAAGCAAAGATTATTTATATTAGATTGATTTGTGTTGAAAATTTAATTGTCAAAGATTATGTTAAGAATAAGATCCTTTCTATAAAATCCATTATTCAATAACTACCTTGAATGAAATTCTTCTTTATTTATGACATCTTAGTGCTACTATGTATACATTACAATTGCAACATCTAACTTATTTGTTATACAATGCGCCCGAAAAGAATAAATATTATTTGTCACATCATCGTTTGTAATAATGATCGAAACTAGTAATCTTGATAATTTGTGTTTCACCCTCGTTAATTATATTTCTAAGCGACGATGTTTTTTTTTAATGATAAAGAATAAATAATAATGTAATAAAAGAGAAATATTAATGAAATCAAAGATTTATTGTAAATGTATTTATGTGAATGATAATAACTAATATTTTTTATATATATGAGGGTTAACAAAAAAATAATGAAGATATATACGAGGTGTGATCAAAATATAAAGAACATATGTAATGTACGAACATTAATCTAATCAGACCAGTGGTTCTTGAATATAAAAGCCAAGCCTACTCATGACTTTTATATTCAGTCCCTTTATCGGGCGACATTTTCTATAACGAAATACTTTAGTTTGTATAATATTTACCTGTACCGTGGGCAAAAAGTGCTCATAAATATGTAATATACTTAGTAGAATGTTCATTTTAAATTAACAGAAAAGAAGAATGTTTTTAATATATGTAAGAGATTATTATGGGATAGTTGTGGCTATGTACATGTTATGTGTTGACCTAGTCAAGTAAATTTATGTATTTTACGGTCTTAAAAAGAATATTTAAGACTTATCAAGCAATAAAGGTGAGACTAATAATCTTTGAATATCTGAGTTGATTTTTGCATAAAGAAAAGTAATTATCGTTTCGTAACTGATATTTTACAAGACGAACCAGGTTGACGACGCTTTTCTATAGAGTCGTTATAAACTCTAAAAGTGTTCACAGGTATAACGTCTTCCCCTGACTTTTCTACAGATCTGTTTAAATTTCGTGATTTATACTAAAAAGATTAAGTGAGTACGTTGCCATATATCCATATTATACATATCCAGAATATACAGAAAGTCTACACTAAATTATCCATATAACATCTAGTGCCATAAGAGCGTTTTGCACACAAACATATACAACAACATATAAACAGTGAACAAGGCATGAGGTATATATACAAAAATTCTTAAATCATGTGAATTTTGAATTTTGAAGTTTCCCTTTTGATGAAATTATATGTGTGTCACTACATACTATATGTATATGTATAATACATTACTAACCTAAGAATCGCATGCGGTGATTTTATAAACTGCTGAACGGCATCCAATGATGAATATTTCACAAATTCCAGAATTGCATTCTTGAATACACGAAGCGGGTAACACTTAGAGATCCTAAAATCAAATATGTAAGTTACTAACTGATATAAGAGCATTTAATTAAGTAAAATTGAATATTCAAAGCAAAATCAATAATATTTCTTATTATGTACAGGTAGTTAGGTTCTGCACATTGTTTTCATTTATACATTTGGAATATTATTGGATTCAAGAGATACCATTTATGGCTCTTGCAGCCTGGAGTCCATTTATCTTGTTTTAACCCGCCGTAGCACGCGCAGCGGTTAAAGAAATTTTAGTTTCTTTAAATTGCTAGGCCACCGCCAAGTGTAATCTGCTGTGTAGCTACCACTTTTACAATCCCGTGCATTCCAGCTAGCCTGGATTTGATCAACAGTTTGCTCTGCGCAAACAGTTTCGACTGTGGAGTTTTGCTCCGCGCGTGCGCTTTAGTATTTTCGATATTGAGGAGTAAGCCTCAGCTTGCATTCTATATTAGTTTGTTAATTTAACGAATGGGTTTACACAAATATGAATAAAAGGGAACAAGAACGGATATTCGTGTACTTGAAGGTAAGATAGAAGATTCAGATTATAGTGTTGTAGATGTAGTCGAAGAAAGCGATCACAATTCTGAAAGTGAACATTCGGCTGATGAGCATAAATATGGAGATCAGGACACTTGAAGTACAATGCAAGATACAGAACAAGAAATCAGCGAACTAACTATTATTAATAAACATGTTCTTGAGACTAATGAGACAGGAGCAATGCTCGAGGGTATACCTACTACCGCCCAAGACGAATTTACAACTAATGCAAATAAGTTATACATTGCTGAAGATGGAACTAGGTGGCGAATTGCGCCTAGAACAAATCTTAGAGTTAGAAGACGTCGATGTGATTTGCTTACACACCTACCAGGATTTATGGGTGTAACCGTCACTTAACAACTGGAATTGCAAAACAAATCTACATTTCCCTTGTACATTTACAAGAATACACTATTCTACCTGTAAATTTTTAATTTGGTAGAGCCGTCCTCTAAAATACCCCTTAGTTAAATTTGTTGCAAGTATTCCGAAAGTAGGTCGTTCATCTGGTTTAGAAAAAAATCACTAAATTACAAAATTTTAAAAATGTAGGTAAGATCAGTTTAGGATAGATTAAGTTAAATCAGGGTAAGTTAGGTTAGGCTAAGTTCTAAAATCTTAGAACTGTTTAAAATGTTTGTGCTTTAAATATACGTGGACAATTTTTAGAAATATTGTAAAGCAAATATTTAAATCTATTCATAGCATAATCTATAGATTTTAAATCTAATCTGAAATCTATTCATAGCAAAATTCAACATTAAAGGAAAATAAATAAATATTGCGGAGTCAGACTTCGGGAGAGTGTCTTGATGCTACAATTGACCAGGCGGGCTATGAATAGCAGAAACGGAGAGTCTAAAGTGAAAACTAATTCACAAATCAAGAAGGGAAATCAGGAGAAAATTATTTTTTATTATTGTTAACTAAGAATTAGAGAGAAAGCTAACAAACTATTACGATATCAAATTTAGCTACTTTCATCTCGCAAAAATGTATGGGAATATAGATAGTCTCGAGAAAATAAAATGTTTAGTAAAACAAAAATTGGCTCTACACAAACAAAAACAAACTCTACTTTACGTTACCAAATTCTTCTTTTATATTTTGTTATTCAATTGGTTTACTGGTAAATCTTCAAACACAGAATAAAATGTTCAATATTACATTTGAGTTTACTAGTAACTTTAGTATAGTTTACCTAATTTTATAGATACTAACCTTTCTTTGTTCTGATTATCTATCCAATTTCTGCCAACCTTAATCACGATATACCTTTGTTGCCTTTGCAATCTTTCATGATAACATAGTCTCTCTTTTCTTAGTGCAGGTATAATCTTTCTCCGAAATCTCGATTTACAAAATTGTATGATGTTTCGAACCATTTCTTGAAGACATAAGTAAATTACTTCTACACACGCCACCAGACTTCCTCCGAAAATAAGGCTACCTGAACTGCCAAACGATACTGTAAGATAAAAGTATTGTCATTCTATTTATAAATATTATGACACAATATTGAGAAGTAACGTCCTTTATTCCGTATCTAGACTATAAATAATATTTGACTATGAATAGCTTTGCAAGGCGCGAGAGCTTTTTTTTTTAAATTCTGTTAACTGACCAGAGAAAATACACGTGACATGATGAAACGAGGGTACGACAAAACTGTTCACTACTCATTATCCATCCCCATTCCAATAGAGAGATTTTCAAGTTCAACCACTGTGACCTTGCGATGGTGAGAAAATGTCGATAGCAAACAAAGCCTCTGCCAAATGCGTACTTTGCAATGTAATTTGACTTCTACCACATGAAGAAATAAAACAGTCGCAATTTATAATCAGATAAGCAAAAATTACCCCGGAAAAATTATTTAAAAAAATGTTTTCTGTGTGAGTGCTGCAGAAAGTTTTAAGAAGGATTTACCGATATACGCGACGAAGGTGGTCAAGGGTGTGAAACTTCGGTGGCAGGCGCTTCGGTTATACTCGGCATGTTTAAATTCTCGCTCAATAGCACACTCTGTCTATTGTTGTAGGGGATAGCGAAGCCAAAACATAAACTGCTTTATATTGTATAGTCTTCTTTCTTTTGTCGTCTCCTAGTTGTTTAGAGAAGATTGAAAAAGTAGTACTCCATTACTGACACTTTTCCCTTCATATGTTGCAAGATTTAAATTGGTTACTATTGGGTTTCGAGAGCTATAGTAAGAATGGTGGCTACATGTAACAACACTGTGCAGGCATTTAATCTATACGTATATAATGTTTGACTGTACAGGTGTATTCGAGGGAGCAATACGCCAAACATATAAAGAGATAATATTGAAAAATATTTATATGTTAGCAAATTTATAAATGAAAGAAACTTTAAGTAATATTCATCGAATTGAGTTTTACATAACTTACAGACATCTGACATTAGTTTGAGTTTTGGTCTTCTATAATGGAAGCTTTTGTTTATTATCTAATACAGGGAATACTGCACATCGATTATTTCAAAATGTAGATATGGAATTTAGTACAAGATATGTAGTGGAATACAGTTATTGAATACAGGTATGAATTGAAACTATAAATCAATGCAATGAGGGGAGGTGTTAAACGATGTAATTATATAAGAAATACCCTTTTTCTAACAGAGAGTAGATATACTATTAAGATCGTGGTGTCCGCAGAGTCCATCTAAAATCATTCGCTTCAGCTATATGAACTTGTTGTAGGGATTTTGTCTGAACAGAACCCTCGAAATTCGAACTCTATAAGTTTTATATGCCCGGTAGTTGTTCGCAAAATTGTGCCTGGAATCTAGATTCAATACATTTTCATTATTTCCTAATTGCGAAATACATACTTGTTGGAAAAGAGTTGTGATCACTTGGATTGTAAGTAAAGGACGAGGATCATTTTACAGATACTTGATTCGCATCTATCTATCGAACAAATAATGCACAGCAAGGCGATAATATCTCAACTGGACAATATCGTTAAAAGGTATAGAACTTCAAACTTTAAAAAAGTTATATTATTATAATAAACACTTCTTTTTATGCTGTTTTGACTGCTAATTTCATGATTAAATCTAACATGTGGTGGAGAAAAAGCATTTAAAAATAATAAATTAGGTGACACTTAATACAAATCACGAAGTACCGATTTCAATGAGAAATAATATAACTATTTTATTTAATCATTACGACGTTGTTTTCCTATACGTAACGCATGAAAATTCTATACTTTAATACTATAATATAGTATACTTTTTCTTGAAATTGTTGTGACATGACTCGTTATTCGCAAGTCAATATCACATTAAGAGTCACAGTTAGGCAGCCACAAAGAAAATACTCAACAAAATTCATGTAAATCTAAGAAATCATACGGTAGTTATCTTTCATTAGATGCTTAAATTAACCTTCTTACTTCTAGAACATTTTTATTACGAAGCATTGGGTCTCGTTGGTAAACCTCAAAGACACCACCTGTAATGTTTTGAGAAGTTATTACGTGCTTCTAAGAAATAACGTAATATGTTTGAAGTCCTGGGCGAATTCACTCTTTTTGCATAACTAACATAATTCTGAACAATGAAGTCAATTATTAAACCTCAAAAAGAAAGCATGGTATCATAAATGAAAATAAGATCTTTATATTCTTGTTGAATTGTTGTAGTTGTTCTACACAAATATTTGTGCAAGTAACAGAGATGTTAATATTCACTCAAAAAGGAACATTTTTATTTGCTTATACTTCTTACCCATAATTTCCAAGTCTCCAAACACAACGTCACGCACTAATCTCCGTTGTGGAAATCGATTCATACCAAAGACAATTCCGTCAACCTGGTATCTAAGAAAGTAAAATATAGGATGTTAAAATTCATATGTTTTTAAAACAAATGTTGTTTGTCCTAAGAACAAATAGATATAAGGTTACGATAATATACGAGTATAATTTTATAACGACATCTGTTCTTAAGATCAGAAATCCAAGAAATACAATTATTCAAAATGTTGCTAAAACTTCAATAACAATTACCTTCAAGTAGTTTTTACCACATGCGTCAATCTTGCTTTACTATAACAGCTAAATTTAGCCTAAACAGTTTCAAGTTTCATTAATGACGAACATTGAAAAAGTCATTGAAAGAATACAATGCAAGAAACTCTTTCCTGTATCAGAACTAAGAACAATTGCATGTTGAATGCACCTCAGAAAGCAATTTACTTAAACGCATAAATAGAAAATAAAAAAATAATTTTATTAACTAAAAAGCACCATGTATGTTTAAATTCAGAAAGATATGTGTCATCTTATAAAGTATCTCATTTTATTTTTAGAAAATATTAATAAACAAGAATTTTAGAAATGATTCAAAATATGGATCAAACGATTGCCATCTTAGCTAATAATTAGTTTCTTTATGCCAGGGACACAATCTTGTTGAACTGTCCCTAAAACGAAATTTTGATTTATCTTCGGAATAAGCACATATACTGAGTTAAGTAATAGTTTGGGTTTGATTACACTATATGTAGTTCTCCTGATATAAGGTCTACAAGAAAATGTTCGATTGATATATATTGGATCTTTTGATCCAAAAATTAGGTTAGTCAAAATGAAACATCTACCCAAATTTCGTAACTTCACTGCGCCAAGAATTAAAATTACACGAGGTGGTTGATCAAAATAGCATCGTCTGCAAGTACGAACTTTTTGTCATCGATTAGCCAACAATTAGATTTCGTGGCGAAAGGAATCTAGACCCCTGACACGAAGAAGACCTTAACCGCACATTCGATAATTATCATCAACAAAGTTGTTCCCTCCCAAGGTGTGAATAACGTGGTGGAGAAGGTGATATTCAGTTGGAGAAAACTCAGGGAATACAATTGTCATTGATGGTTTCACATCAGTTCAGAAATGAATAGTGGATTCTTACACTATAGATCACCATGCCAGAAGTAATATTTTTATGGGTGGGGAGATGGTTTAAGAAATTGTTCTGGATGTTGCCTAGGAGCCCATCATTATTAAAGAAGATTAATTTCCCAAATAAAGTAACAATCCGATGTAGGAAACCTTACCAGTTATTCGTTATAGACAGAAAACTGCGCAATCAAAACTTCAACTCTTCTTGACCGGTACCAACTTATGTTATCCCCTTAAGTCCGACATTTTCACATTAAAGACTACACGGAGGTCCCAAATGACAGTAGTATGGTGTATGCTTAACTCGTTTGCAATGATTGGAACACATTTCCAGAAGTCTGCTTTCACGGTATTCCTGATGAGTTCATCCGAACATGATGTTGGTTTGTGCCCACGGGGCTCATTCCGGAATCCTTTGTGATTAGAATGAAGCTTGATCAACCAACGGATACTAGAGAGCTTTCTCGCCATTCCTGGCTAACATACAGATAGTTTTTTTGCGCCTTACTGTGCAAAATTGCTGTGACGTCGTAAAGAAAAATCACTCGAAATTGTGTGTTTAACATAGCGCACTTTCATACGATCCTGTTCAACAACGCACTATGCACGGTTGTATGAGCAGCACAGCCTGTTTTGAGTTTATGACATTAGTCGCATGACCTTACTGCATTTCAGTTATCTATTCTTGAGATGAGTTTTCCACCAGAGGCGGCTTTAACAGGCAGACCGAGTTGATCTGAACTTTTCAAAATGTTTTGAAAAATATAAACGTCGGAAAGGCTGTAAATATATTTTTTCTCCAAAGATATAAGGCAATACATTTAATTTTTAAAAGAACAAAATCATTGTCAAGTAGGCCTATATAGTGCAGTCCGTAAGTGGAACAATTTGTATGGATCGTGCATTTCCGGTCACCAGCACGAAATTCGGTTAGTGTTTGACGGACATGTAAATGAGATAAAAGCCGGGAGACAGCTTCTCAATATGTTACGTATGCCTCTGGGCGCCAGTAGAATAGAGGGCCTTCATAAGCGTGGGAAAATTTTGGCCGTGGGAACGTTCCAATGGGGCTTAAATCGTTGTAAACCAGTGTGTTGCTATGCTCATAGTCTTGGACGCCTACCAGATGTAAAAAACAAGATAAAACATGCCTTTTTTTCGTCTCCTCATCTTATATTGTTTAGTTATTTGAACCCCCGCCACCCCTGCTTCTCCTGGAAAGCCGAATATGTCGGAGTCAAGTTTCGACAAGCCTTTAGTTGCTATGTTCATAGCCTTTTACAGCTAACACAGAAACGCGTGGGAAAATTTTGGTTTATTTGAACCTCCGTAACCCCTACTCCTCTTTAGTTGCTAGGTTCATAGCCCCTGGAATTGGGAGGCAAGTTTCGACAAGCCTTTAGTTGCTATGTTCATAGCCTTTTACGGATAGCACAGAAGTTATCATGATCGAAGCTCCCCAATTGAAAGTCCTATCAGTTATCATGATCGAAGTTTTCCAATTGATTGATTGATTTTTGCTTTTCGTTATGTATTGAATAGCTAGATGCTCTTGGCCTTCATAGTCTTGGATGCTCATACTGGTGGACGGATCAGAGTCCTATCAGTTATCATGATAGAAGCTTCCCAGTCGATTGAATGATTGATTTTTGTCTTCAAAGAGCATAAGCGATTAAGCCCCTTGGTCCTATTCCCACGAGATGTCTGGAGAATATGAACTGAAAGCATGATATTCAAATGATCGAAGCTTCTCAGGAGATTGTATGAAATTGGTCTTAGTTGCTAAGGTAAAGATTATATGTCATGATTTTTTTAAAAGCGTGAGATGAGACACACTATATGAGTCTCATAACGAAACACATACTCATGCAAAATCATGTTGATTAGCCCCTTGGCCCTATTCCCACAAAGTGTCTGTAGAAGACGTGATAGTCAAATGATCAAAGCCTCTCACGAAATTGGCTTAGTTGCTAAGGTAAATATTGTATTTCACAATTTTTTAAAGACGTGAGACATGAAACCAGATATAAGTCTCATAACGAAACACATACCTATACACTCCTTTCCCCCACACCTCCTGCGAATGGATTCCATTGATTGAGCAAATTCTAATAATGGAAACTTCTCATAGCATATCATATTGTTTAAAACGTAGGGTGTGAAGTGTGTTATATGAATATTCACAGGATGATATCTGCTATGCTAAGTAAATCGATATCACTTCCTGTTTAGTTGTTATGTTCATAGCCTTTGAGAACATCATGTTGCTAGAAACAAGATGAAACATGCCTTTTAGGGTTACCATCAGCTATAGGTTCATGAAAAAACACGCCTTTTCTAGTCGCCTTGTATTGGTTAGCTAATTTGAATTCCCAAGCCCCGCCCCCCTCCCGCAAAGACTCTTGAACGTCTACCGGATCTTCATCAGAGTCCTTTCAGTTACCACGATTGAAACCTACCAATTGATTGTGTTTTCAGCTTAAATTGTAGTGAGTGTTTTGTGCTTTAAGTTCTTAGGATTAAATCCTATCAATTGATTGTGTTTTCAACCTAAAACTGAAGTGTATGTGTGTTTTGTGATACCGCTCGTTCTTATTAAAATAGGTAAGTAAAATATATATATATATATGTTCTTTCTTCATTTAGTTACAAAGGCAGTTGAAAGAACAAGTGTATTTATTCAAAGTTCCGTTCATGTTCTAACATTTAAAAAAAAACACACAGACACATATGTGAATGTCTGTTTTGTTAGTCTCTTTCTTCCTCTGTTTTGTTAGTACATTGAACTTCATCTTAAAATGGTTTAGTTTCAAGAACAACAGATAAGATGCCATTGTCAAATGTTTTGATGATACGTACTACAACGAGATAACAAGACTGCCCTAGTTAAAAACACATAAGCGAACTTCTATGATGCTTCTAAGAAAAATGATAAGATGGAATTCTTGAATGTTTTCTGGTTCGCATTGCAATTGTCGCAAGAAGTGTCTGTAGACTTGGTATTTTAATTTTGATAATATGATGTATACGTCTGTCTTTCTGTTTGTAAATGAAATCTTTTAAACAATGAAGAGATTTACGTCCAAGAATAAAGCCAACAAGGTCTGTCTGTCTTTCTATGTCGGTTATGCTAATGGAGGCGATGGTGATGAGTTGAGTTGATTTTAGTTCAGCGTCCCTTTCAACAGCAAGGCTATATGAGACGTGGACCTACTGATTATCGTGGAATCTGAACCACTAAGTTTTACGTCTTACAGTTATGTCGGCTATGCTAATGCAGACGGTGATGATGAGTTGATGAGTTGAGTTGATTTTAGTTTAGCGTCCCTTTCAGCTGCGAGGCTATATGAGACGTGGACCTACTGATTAACGTGGAATCCGAATCACATGAGCTCCAGCCGGGACGATGGTAATGAGAAATGAATGAATGAAATGTTGCATTAAATTCACGTACACGGTGTTTGTCCATCGAGTTTTACGTCCTACGGTTACGTCTACTAGGCTAATGAAGGTGAGGTGATAATGAAAAAATGAATGAAATGATGTAATGAAGAAAGTGGAAGGAAACTGATGAACTCCGAAGGGAAATCCACGCATATGATGTTTGTCCACCACAAAGTTCATAGGGCACGAACTGGGATCGAATCAGGGACCCAAGCACTTGAGGTGAACGCTCTACCACTGAGCCACCGTGCCCTCTGGAACGTAAAATGAAATGATGAGGACGGTTTTCCGGGGACAGTCAATAGCATCTTTTCGTTAAGTTGTAAAGGAAGCAGGGAATTTGTGGTCGCTAAAATTAATGACAAGTATATAGAAAAAAAAAAGACGTGATTTGAACACGGGACCTCATGCACCAGAGGTGAACACTCTACCACTGAGGCACTGAAGTTAATTTCATAATTTTCTAATGTTAATAAGAGTGAAATCTAACGTTAAATACACATACACAAGTCAACGAACTGAGAGAGAGTTTCTGTATCTGCAATGTCTACTTGCAAAGATCAGAAAAATAAGATAACAGAACATGTTTTGTATTTCAATGTTGTTCTCCAGCTGTCGCGTCAACATTATCTTAGGTCATGGTTTCAGACAACACGAAGCGAAGATATGTATGTGTGTGTGTGTGTTTTAGGTAATATTAAAACAGTGTTTGAGATCTAAAACTTTACAAAACTAGTGTTGCTTATTCATCTCGGATGTCGTTACCTATGTCATATGATGTTGATTGATTTTTGAGTTTAACGTTCCGTTCAGCAGCGAGGCTATATGCACCACAAAGTTCACACGACGAAAGTTAGGATTGAACCAGAGACCCCAATCACCGGAGGTGAACGCTTTACCACTGATCCACAGAACCCCACGATTTCAACATGGGGGCACAAATCTTCAAGTTAAAACAATTGTCTATTCTCAAATAAGAGAACATTTCTCCATTTCTTTAAGTTGATCTAGGAAGTTGAACTTTATACAGTTTTCTCCATATTATAGTCTAAGCTGTATGTGATATTACTTTAAAAGGACGAAAGTAGTTAAAATATTCCCTATTATTATCATCAATTTCTTCTAAAATGCTCAGATTCCCGTCATAGAATTCGTATACTAGCTATGTACACAGGCGTGCATTAAGAAATTTTTTGTTGGGAGAGGTCCAAGCTTTGGGCGACGGGGTTCAAACACTACAAGCCTCTGTGTAGTATTGAACGCGTATTATTTTGCACTCGAAAAGACAATAAGTACTTGTAAAATACTTTCATCTATATTGTCATAGCGTCCCTTTCAGCAGCGAGGCTATATGAGACGTGGACACTAAATCACCAAGGTCCCCTATCGCATCACAAGTGAACGCTTTACCACTGATTCACCGAGTCCCCTTAGATCAAAGTACAGTACTCATGTAATAATATTATGTAACATAAAGTTCACTTGTCGAGGGGCTCCCTGGGGGTAATATTCATACACGTAAAATATTTTAAAATAAACAATATTAGTACCGATTCCATAGTTTTCGAAGGTGCTGTATTCAATAAAGACACTTTGAAAATAGTAACATGACATCTAAGGGGTAAAAAAAAAAAGTGGTGAGCTCATGGGGTCTCCCTAGGGGGTAATATTCATACACGTAAAATATTTTAAAATAAACAATATTAGTACCGATTCCATAGTTTTCGAAGGTGTTGTATTCAATAAAGACACTTTGAAAATAGTAGCATGACATCTAAGGGGTAAAAAAGTGATGAGCTCACGGGGGATGATATTCATACACGTAAAAATAATTTAAAATAAACAGTATTAGTTTCGATTCCATAGTTTTCGAAGATGTTGTATTCAATAAAGACACTTTGAAATCAGTAACGTGACATCTAAGGGGTAAAAAGTGTTGAGCTCCCGGGGGGTGATATTCATACACGTAAAATAAACAACATTAGTATCGATTCTATAGTTTTCGAAGGTGTTGTATTCAATAAAGACACTTTGAAATCAGTAACATGACATCTAAGGGGTAAAAAGTTGTGGGCTCCCGGGGGGTGGTATTCTTACACGTAAAAAATAATATAAAATAAACAATATTAGTATGGATTCCATAGTTTTCCTAGTGTTGATTCCATATCGTGACAGGATTCCAATTTGTGACTTCCCGTGCACTAAAGATGAACGCTGTATCACGTAAGAAAAAGAGATGAAATCTTTTAGTTTAAAATGTCTTCCATCCCTCATTCACACGTTAAGGGGAGCATATGAATAAGACACATGTAGGAACGGTTTTCCGGGGAAAGTCAATAGCATCTTTTCGTTAAGTTGTAAAGAAGATAGCATTGAATTTGTGGTCGCTAAAATTAATGACAGTATAAAAGAAAGAAGTGTAGAGAGGAGGAGGAGGAAATATGGATTTCGCGTTCACTAAAATTAACGATAAAATTCTAAAACAGAATAAGTATAAAAGACCGTGTAATCTACATATCTTCATTAGTCAATACATTTGAAAGAGATTGTGAGCATACATTTGTTTCACTCTTCATCCCATGGAATAGGAAGAAAAGTTAAAAATATTTAAAAGGTATGATGAGAGATTATTTCATTGCCATCATAAAGTTCTGTCTTATATAGTATATATTTATATATCTAATATATATTGATTTATAAGTAACAAAATTCATTTCTTTTTTATTTTAGGTTGCATACAAATAAAGATAAGTGTAATCCTTTTCCCTATTCCCGTTGATATTATTATTATTATTCCTTTTTAATTACTTATATATATCACATTTTACTTACTCGTATATTCTTTTAACGCTTATATACCCTTTCAAAATATTTATATACATACGAGGGCTATCCAGAAAGTAGATTACGTTTTCGTCTGTGTCCGCTAGGGGCGGGGCTAGCGCGGCCATCTTGGGGTCAGAGCGTTGCGCAGCTCAGTCGGCATCTAGCCGTGCTAGTGAGAGGTTCGTGCTGTGCTCCGTTAAGATACTGTGACGGTTTGAAATGTCTGCGTTAATTGAAAATCCCGCGAGCTGCGAGGTGCGTGCAGTAATAAGGTTTCTGACAGCAAAAAACTGTAAACCGATAGAAATCTATCGGCAGCTGTGTGAAGTGTATGGGGACAACATTATCACTGAAGGTGGAGTGCGACAGTGGGTCATAAGATTTAAAAATGGCCGAACCAATGTTCACGACGAAGATCGAAGTGGGAGACCCAGCAAAGTGACTGCCGAACTTGTCGAAAAAGTCGATGTTAAAGTCCGTGAAAATCGAAAGTTCACAATAACGGAACTTTCTTTGAGTTTTCCACAAATTTCGCGAAGTTTGTTGCACGAAATCATCAGCGAAAAGCTTGGTTACCACAAGTTTTGTGCAAGATGGATTCCAAAAATCTTGACAGAGGACCACAAAAATCAGCGAATGGCTGCAGCGTTGCACTTTTTGGACGCCTACAATAAGGATGGTGACTCTTTACTCGATCGCATCGTTACTGGTGACGAAACATGGGTGAAACACGTGAACTGTGAAACGAAATTGCAATCAATGCAGTGGGGGCACACAGGTTCTCCCCAAAAACCCAAGAAATGCATGCAAACAATGTCGGCAAGGAAGATGATGGCGACTGTTTTTTGGGACAGAAAAGGTGTGATTTTGGTGGACTTCCTGGAAAGAGGCACTACAATAAACGCTCAAAGGTATTGCCAAACTCTGCAAAACCTCAGAAGAGCAATTCAAAACAAGCGCAGAGGAATGTTGAGCTCTAAGATCTTGTTGATTCACGACAACGCCCGGCCCCACACGGCAAATGTCACGCGTGAAGTTCTTGAATCTTTTCAGTGGGAGTTGTTTCCTCATCCGCCGTACAGTCCCGACCTGGCACCGAGCGACTTCCACCTATTCCCAGCAATGAAGAAGTGGCTGGCTATGCAGCGTTTTGATGACGACGAACAGCTGCAAGAAGAGGTAACGAAGTGGTTGAAGTCGCAGGCGGCCGAATTTTTCGACGAAGGAATTTCCAAGCTCGTACATCGCTACGATAAATGCCTTAATTTGAATGGTGACTATGTCGAAAAGTAGTATTTGTGTGTGGCTTTCATCTGTATATAATAAAATTTGTTTCCTATACTTTGTTGATTTTTTATTCCAAAACGTAATCTACTTTCTGGATAGCCCTCGTATATATATTCCATTTAAATAAGATTTATATATCCTATTATATATCATATTCATATACCATTTACATATATTGCATTACGTATATATACATCTGAGGAAGAAAAATGGCAAAAGAGAGTACGCAAGATTTACTGAAGGAGATTACGGTCTTCATTAATGACATTGAAGAAGAAGAAGAAGAAGAGGTAGTGGGCGTAAATAACGAAACGCAAGTTCTTTTAAGTGAAATAAATGCCATAATCGGGATAGAAGAAGAAGAAGAAGAAGAAGAAGAAGAAGAAGACGCAAAAGAAGAAATGGAAATAGATCATCATGAAAAAATGCAAGAAGAAGAAGCCGGAGAAGAACAAATGAAAATAGAAGAAAGAATAGAAGAAGCAGCAACAGAAGAAGAAGAAGAAAGAGAAACTATTGAAATTCAAATTCCAGTAGAAAAAGAAGAAGAATATGATGAAGAAGAACTATTACAAATATTGAACAGTGCTAGCAATAGAACGATAACAGAAGAAGCATCAGGCCGTATTAAAGAAATTATAAAGTGGTTACAAGAAGGAACAGAAGAAGACGTCGAAGAAAGGAGAAATGAAGAAGAAGAGCTGCTAAATCTCACGTTTTCCCAAATAATAGGAGAGGATTACAATAAGGAAGAGATGAAGATAGAAGAAGAAGATGATAAGTTTTACACGAATGAACTAGAAAATTGGATTAACAATTTGTTTCCCGATCCCAGAAAAGAAGAAGAAGAAGTAATATATCCCTCAATTATGGAAATATTAGCAGAGGCTAGTGCAGAACACGAAGAAATGGAAGTCGATTTAGACGACATAGAAAAAAGAATGGACGAATTGCTAGCCGTATTTCAAGCACAACGAAATTCAAATATACAAGTAGGATTCGGAAATAACAACCGTAATGATGGACACAATAGATTTCATATAATAGAAGAACGAAGAAGACAATACAGAAGATACAATATGGAGGGTAGAATGCTACGATTCCGTCTAGCCCCCGTGCGTGCAGATGAAAACCCTTTTACGGCAATTGAAGCAAGTCTACGGGCACTAATAGATTATTTGCTACGTAATGTGGACCAGCATGATTACGTAGGAATAACAATTACAAATGAGAGAGAAGGACACCGCCCTTTTTGGTTGTCATTCAGAGAAGCAAGAAATCTTTCAGCAGAAGTTCTATGGATAAGTTATGAGAAAGTACTTCAAAGTAATGCGGCTTTTCTTATAAATGAAGATTGCATCGTGAATTTTCATCATGTACGTATGCCAAGAGGACAAGGTCCTTTGAAACAACATATTATGAATACTGAAGAATACGTAAAGGCAAAACGTGGTATTGTTACAATTAAGAATAAAGGTACAAGGTGTTTAGCACATGCAATCGTAGTTGCCATAGGACTGAAAAAATACAAGGGAAGAAATCAAGCTGAATACAGAAGATATGTAAATCAATATAAATATATAATTGAAAAAGAAGCAGAAGACCTATGTGAATCTGCTGATGTAGATCTTAGTCATGGTGGTGGAATTCCTGAAATTCGTAAATTTCAGGAATATTTAAAGGATTATAAAATCACAGTGTATAGGGGTTTTTCAGGAAGTGATGTTATGTTTGAAGCACCACCAAGTGATAACGAGAGAACTGCTTTAAATTTACTGTTTATAGATAACCACTACAACGTCATTGAAAGCTTGACAGCATGTTTTAGCTGTAGTTATTATTGTGAAAGTTGTCATAAGAAATATGAAAACAAGCATGCACATTTGAAACATTGTACAGCTGTATGTTTTCGTTGTCATCAGAAGCCACCATGTGACTTTAAAGATATCCATATTACTTGCAATGATTGTAATCGAGAATTTTATGGACAGTCATGCTATGACTATCACAAGTCAGCGCCGTATCAAAATGGAAAGCCTTTATGTTCCATTGTGAAATGTTGTGACCAGTGTTTGAAAATTTATGTAGTAAAAGAGAAAGGTTCTCACGTATGTGGAGAAACTTATTGCAACATTTGCTATGCTATAGTACCACCCAATCATGAATGTTACATGAAAGTGAATGAAAGAAGAAAATCGAAAAAAGCCAATGAAAAAATCATCATGGAGAAGAAAGCTATGATTCTGTTTTATGATATTGAATGCACACAAGATACGAAAATAGAAGATGAGGACGCAAACATATATGAACACATACCTAATGTCTTGGTTAGTCAACATGTATGTTACCAGTGTTATGAAGATAACAACATCAAGAATGATTGTGTCATTTGTGGAAAGCGAGAAAATATTTTTGACGGAGAAAATGTAATAGAAGATTTTCTAAAACATCTGCAACAACGTCGACCAAACATTAAATCAGTAACCTGTGTTGCCCATAACTCAAAGGGATATGACGCACATTTCATCATTAAGACCATGGTTGAGAAGATGAATTGGACTCCAGAAGTAATCATGAATGGAGCAAAAATTCTCTCTCTTAAAATAGGAAACGTAACCTTCATCGATTCACTAAGCTTTCTTCCTATGCCCTTAAGTAAATTAAGTGGTGCATTTGGACTTCAATCGTGCAAAGGATATTTCCCACACTTCTTTAATCGACGTGAGAACCAAACCTATGAAGGGCCGCTTCCAGACATTAAATATTATGGAGCAGATACTATGAAAGTAGACGAAAGACGCAAGTTTCTCCAATGGTATACCGAACATCAAAACGACACCTTTAAAATGAAAGAAGAACTCATCAAGTATTGTGTACAGGATGTCGAGGTATTACGTCAAGCCTGTATTTCATTTATGAATACATTTGAATCTGAAACTAATGTCAATCCCTTACTTGAATGTATTACAATTGCCAGTGCATGTAATTTGGTATATCGTAGAAATTTCTTAAAGGAAAATACAATTGGTATCATACCAAAGAACGGATATCGATGGAGAGATGTACAATCAGTTGAAGCAGTACAATGGATAGCTTGGGAAGAAAAAACCAGAAACATCCAAATTACCAATGCTGCACGTAGTAAGGAAAAACGAATAGCATCAATGAAAGTAGATGGTGTATGGACAGATCCCAACACAGGAAAAATACACGTCTGGGAGTATGAAGGCGATTTCACACATGGTTGTATCTACTGCTACCCTAACGACAGAGATAAACCCATCTATAACAATGCTACAGATACCATGGAATTTCGATATGAAGCAACAAAGAAGAAAATCCAAAAATTAAAAGATTTTGGCTGTGAAGTGCATGAAATATGGGGTTGTGAATTTAAAAAACAATTGGCAGGAAATGAAGAGATGAAGAAGTATGTTAGTAATCATCCGTATACAAAGAAAACACCATTAAAACCTCGTGACGCTTTTTATGGAGGACGTGTGAATGCCATACGTTTGTATCATAAAGCAGAAGAATCTGAAGGAGAGACCATAAAATACAAAGATGTTATTTCCCTTTATCCTTTTATCTCTAAGACTAAGAAGTTTCCAATTCGTCATCCTACTATCTATCTGCCTGGAGATTCAAATATTCCCACCATTGAAGAAGTAGAAGGATTAGTTAAGCTCAGTATTTTGCCTCCAAAACAACTGTTTCATCCTGTCCTCCCTTATAAATCAAATGATAGATTGATGTTTCCACTCTGCCGTACATGTTGTGATGAATTAAACCAAGCACCTTGTAATCACAACGATGAAGACCGAGTGCTACATGGAACATGGGTAGCAGATGAAGTAAGAAAGGCATTAGAAAAAGGATACAAAATAATAGATATTCATGAAATATGGGCATATGACGTTGTTCAATATGATGAAAAAACAAAAAGTGGTGGCTTATTTGCAGAATACATAAACACCTTCCTGAAAGCAAAAACAGAAGCAAGTGGATGGCCAGCATGGTGTGAAACAGATGAATTAAAGAAGAAGTACATTCAGCAATTTTATGAAAAGGAAGGAATACGTCTAGATGAGAACAAAATTAAACATAATCCAGCACTTAGAAGTTTAGCTAAATTAATGCTAAATTCATTTTGGGGAAAATTTGGTCAACGTGAGAACATGGGTCATGTCAGCATTATTAATGAACCCAAGGAATTATATGAAAAATTAACATCTCATGATATAGATGTTCATCAAATATTCCCAGTAAATGATGACATGTTATATGTATATTGGCAATACAACGATGACGTTCCTGTTTCACTACCAACAGTAAATGTTGTCATAGCCGCATACACAACAGCACAAGCAAGATTAGAATTGTACAAATATTTAGATCAACTACAAGAAAGAGTATTATATTTTGATACTGATTCCGTCATTTATACGCAAAAACCTGGTGAAAGTACAATTCCAACTGGTGACTTTTTAGGCGATTTAACAAATGAAGTCCTCGAATATGGTAAAGAAGCCTATATTTCAGAATATGTATCGGCGGGCCCTAAGAATTACAGCTTACGTATTTTTGATCCCAGCACGAAGAAGGAGTTTCAAGTATGCAAGATACGGGGCTTTTCATTAAACTATGAATCTTCAAAACACCTAAATTTTGATGTAATGAAGAAAATGATAGTAGATAATGAAGAGGATGCAGAAGAAGAAGAAGAAGAATCTCGTCCCACGGAAGTAAAAATTACCAATGAGAAAAAAATTTGCCGCAGGAAAGACCATACTATCGTCAGCATGCCCGAAACAAAAATTTATAAGATAAATTATATTAAACGACGTAGAATTCCAAATTCATATGATACTTTTCCATATGGCTACACTACTTCCAACAAAAGAAGAAGAGAAATGTAATAAGGCCCTTTATAAATATACGTATAAGGAAAGAATGATCATACTCTTTAACATGGACACGACGTGGAAACATCCCTTTTCATGTATTGTTGCCGGACCAAGTGGATGTGGAAAAACTTCCTTTGTAATACGATTCCTGTCCAATTTACCACGTATGGTTAATACATCGTTTCGTCATATTTATTGGTACTATGCAGAATGGCAAAATGCATACAGAGAAATTTCGACAAAAGTACAATTTATTGAAGGATTACCTCGAACAAAAGACTTTTTACCTGAAACTGGACCACATCTTATTATTATTGATGATCAAATGTGTGAAGTGAACCGCAATATAGTTGATTTCTTTACAAAGGGTTCTCATCATAGAAATCTTAGTGTACTATTTATTACACAAAACATATTTCATCAGGGAAAAGGAAGCAGAGATATGAGCTTAAATTGTTCTTATCTCGTATTATTTAAAAATCCAAGAGATAAATCACAAATTAAACATTTAAGTTATCAATTAACTCCTGAGAATCCAAAATTTCTTCAAGAAAGTTTCAACGACGCAACAAAGTTACCATATGGATATTTCTTTATTGATTTAAAACAGGATACGCCAGATGAACTTCGTTTTCAAACAAATATTTTTCCTGATGATATTTATCATTACGTTTATGTTCCATCGAAATAGAAGAAGAAGATGTGTTTATAATGTTTGTTTTAAACTGTGTTTCTTCATTCTGGCAATATGTCTCCAAGAGTAAAACACGGAGATCTTCTTCGTACGCTGAGCAAAGCAAATCCTAAATTACGTAAAGCTATATTGGCCAATGCAGACTCTTCAGTGATTCGAAGTATTTGTGAATGTTGTTATAATGTATTAAAAGGGAATGTACCTCTTACAAAGACACAGAAAGCAAGATTAAAGCGATACAAGAGGACGCTTCGATATCTTGTGAAGAAAGGAAACTCCATCCAAAAGAAGAAGAAGCATTTATTAGTACAGCAGCAGGGTGGATTCCTACCGGCATTATTAGCTCCTATTTTAACTGGTGCATTATCAAGTTTACTATTCCGTTAGTACAATGGAACACGCAAAGAAGATGATTTTAGTTCCACCTGAAGTTCTGAATCGTATACAAGCACCAACATCATCATCATCATCAGCCCTGGAGAAACGTGAATCTAATTTGGATCAAGAAATGCAAGAGATTTTACAGTTATCATCGCTTAGTGATGAAGAAAAGTGGAATCAGTATAATAATATTCTTCAAAAATATTTACATTTAATACGAAAACAAGAAGAACCTGTGACACTTTCAATTACGTCAACTAAATCAGAGAAGCCTGAAGTAGAAGAAGAAATATCATTATCTATACCCAAAATGTTTCGTAAAAGAGCTGAATTACTACTACATAGAATGAAACATGATGATAATATCACGTGGGGTAATAAAGGAACTGTTTACATCAGAGGTGATAAACTAGAAGGATCTCACATTGTAGATTTAATTTCTGATGTGTCGCGACCCCGGAAACACACAAATCCACCGGGATGGGAGAAATTTTGTAATTATTTATCTTCTAATAACACACCTCAAGAACTTATTGGAAATCCAAAACGTTTGTCATATATTTTACGACGAACTAAAGCATCACCAACAGCATCATCGTCAAGGGAAAAAATACCTCTGAAATCGTTTGCAGAAGACGACGAAGAAGAAGCAGAAGAAGAAGAAGAAAAGGAAAAAGTAATATCTCCTATAAGGAAAAGGAAACGTGCCTGTAAACGTCCAGTATGGTCAAGGTGGAAACATTAAACAAACAGTTAAGCAAGATTTACTACAACCCTTCACATCCTGCCTCGTTTTCAACTGTTAAAAAATTGTGGATAGCTACAAAAAAGAAAATTCCTATACATTGTATAAGAAGATGGTTACTGCAACAAACAACATATACGTTACGCAAACCTGTACGTCGTCGTTTTAAAAGAGATTTCTATGTAGTGAATAACATTGATGATGAGTGGGAAAGTGATATTATCGATCTTCAATCTCTTCATAAATTTAATGATGGATATCGTTATATTCTGACAGTGATAGATGTGTTCAGTCGATATGCATGGGCTGTGCCATTAAAATCTAAAAGTACAAATGATGTCTTAAAAGCATTGCAAATTGTGT
This sequence comes from Thermobia domestica, assembly GCF_964235325.1. Classification (NCBI taxonomy): domain Eukaryota; kingdom Metazoa; phylum Arthropoda; class Insecta; order Zygentoma; family Lepismatidae; genus Thermobia; species Thermobia domestica. Next base: position 123,269,059 of record NC_137460.1, on the reverse strand, counting down.
TCAAAGACAGAAAACCAATTACATTTCGAACAGATAAAGGAAGTGAGTTTACTAATAAAACAATACAGAAGTACTTAGTGGACAACAAAATAAAACATATTACAACTAAAAATCCTGATATAAAAGCTAGTATTGTAGAACGTTTTAATAGAACTTTAAAAGAAAAAATGTGGAAGTATTTTACAAAGTATCAAACGTATAATTATTTAAATGTATTACCTCTTCTTGTGAAATCATACAATGAAGGTTATCATTCAAGCATAAAGATGTCACCTGCAAATGTTTCTCAAAATAACCTATTACAAGTATGGCATAATCAATATGATAATAAAATAAAGAAGACGAAGAAAAAGAATCCAAATTTCTCAAAACATCTTAAGATTGGTGATACAGTACGAATTAGTAAAACTAAACGTACATTTGATAAAGGATATATGCAAAATTGGACTTGGGAAATATTTAAAGTGAAGAAGATAATACCAAGAGATCCACCTGTTTATGAAATTGAAGATTTAAACAAGGAACCACTGGATGGATTATTTTACAGAGAGGAATTACAACCTGTGACGTTATCAAAGACATTTTACATAGATAAAATCATACGTACAAGAAGAAAAGGCAGCAGAAAAGAATATCTTGTTCATTGGAAAGGATATCCTTCTTCTTTCGATTCCTGGATACCTGCATCATCCGTAAAGAAGATCGAGAAGTACAATGGAACCTGATGGAGATTTTTACGTTACGCTTCCCAGTAATAGTTCTATGGAATATTTTCCTGACAACACCTTAACATCATACACTACGAAACTTCATCAAAGAATGGAATTCCATGAAAAGTGGGAAGTGGCTATTGTTGAAATTCATTATCCTCATTCAATATTAAATATTAATGACGAAAATAATAAAATTTTTTACAAACCTGCAAAAAGTGATGAATGGAAATTTATAACTATTCCTGTACGTTATTACACTGACATATCAGAATTGATAAAGATAATAAATACGTACAACAGATTCACAAATTTACATATTTCTTATACTCGTGAGAGTAATACCTGTTTTATACGACGTCTTCATAAAGACATAGATGTAGACGTTGCATTATCACCAAGTGTTAGTGCGATGCTGGGTTTGATCCAAGCGTTGATTTAAAGGATATGCAACAAGGCCAAAGCATTCCAAATTTACGTTTAGGACTTCCATCTACAATGTATGTGTATTGTGATATAATTCAATCTGTATTTGTTGGAGATACAGTAGCACCATTATTACGTATCATAAATATGAATCCTGTGAATCATACATTTGGAAGTAGTGTTATAGAAATTTTTAATCCTCCACATTATGTGCCTATAGAGAAGATGCATTTTGAACACATCAAAATAGATATAAGAGATAGTACAGGCTCTCCACTGGCATTCACTTTCGGAACTGTATGCGTTAAACTACATTTTCGACCAGTGCGTCAACATCGACAAATATGAATAATCCATATTTACAATATTATCAAAAACAAGCTCTTTCTGGAACTGGAAACGTTTATGATGGCTCCCCTTATCAAGTTGGACATGGTATTGGAAGTTTCCTTGGAGGATTATTTCGTTCTGTCATGCCACTAGTAAAACAAGGAGCTAAAACAGTAGGAAAGGAATTATTAAAATCTGGAGCAAACGTTATTACTGATGTCATCATCGACAATCAACCTATTAACGAATCCTTTCATCAACGAATGGGTGAAGCGAGATCCGTCTTGCAAGACAAAGCAAAAAATAAACTGAAATCTATGCTAGGATCTGGATATCAACGAAGGAAAAGAAGAATTACACATCATTCCATCTTTAACCCTTCACCATTACACATCATCAAGCGCAGGAAGAAGAAGGAGAAGGGCAAGAGGAAACGTACACAGAAAACAAAGAAAAATCAGTCTTATAAGAAGAGGAAGTTATCACACGATATCTTTGATTAAATCATCACCATTATGGCTTTCTTACATCATCAATCCTGCGAGTGTGTAAAAAGTGAACTAGATATTTTTTCTACAAAACCAACGCAAACCAGTATATTGGATAATCATGTTGTTACATACAAACCAATCAGTTCACTAGCTGATAATGCTCCTATAGAGTTTGTCATCCCAGGAACAAGTGATGAATACATAGATCTACCACATACTCTTCTTTACATCGAAGCTCAAATCGTTAAGCCTGATGGATCAGCATTTGGTGAAAGTGATAAAGCTGTGGCTCCTATTAATGACTTTTTAAATTCTATGTTCAGTGAAGTGGAAGTGTATTTAAATAACAAACTGATTTCATTTCCATCTCATAATCATCCATATCGATCATACATTGAAAAACTGTTAAATTATGATGATTCTGCTAAAAATACTCATCTTCAATGTGCATTCTGGTTTCAAGATACTGCTGGACATATGGATGCAACATCTAGTGGTAATAAAGGATTTCAACAACGTTATGAATTAACAAAAAAAAGTGCAAAATTCGACATGCTTGGACATCTTCATTGTGATATTTTTAATCAAGATAAATTTTTAATCCAAGGAGTAGAATTACGTCTCAAGTTAATTCCTGCAAAGCCAAACTTTTGTCTCATCGCTAGTGATGCGTCTGTTGAGGCTAAAGTGAACATTTACATATTAAAAAGATTAATGTTAGTCCTACAATAAAACTAGCACATAACAAGCTTCTACAATCAACAACAGCCAAATATCCTCTCACAAGAGTGCAAATGAAGTCGTTCGTCATTCCAAAGGATCTTCAATCAAAAACAATAGATAATTTATTTATGGGAGTATTACCAACTCGAGTGATTGTGGCGTTTACACAAAATGATGCCTATACAGGAACAATAACTTCAAATCCATTTCATTTCAAACATTTTGACATCAATTTCTTCTCTCTATACATTGATGGAAAACCTGTACCTTCAAAACCATTACAACCAATTTTCGAAAACAACCTCTATGTTTCCTCATATCATACCTTATTCTGTGGATCAGGCATTCACTTTTCTAATCATGGCAACAATATTCCTCGCCTTGACTTTCCTCAAGGATACACTATCTTTGTTTTCGACATTACTCAAGATGGAGAAGCCAGCGCTGTGCAGCATTGGAATCTTATACGTCATGGGTGTGTTCGTCTGGAAGTTCATTTTACGAAGCCTCTACCAGCACCTATCTCCTGCATTGTGTATGGAGAATTCCAATCTCTCTTAGAAGTGGATCATCAGAGGAACATCATCATGGATTTTTAAAGGTACGTTATTTAAATATCATATCATATATGTACATGTCTGCATTTTTATACATGATGTCCTCTACACTAGATTTATTGAATGCTTTGCAAACAAATTCTTTATTTCACAATCATTTCGTTGGCGTATATGCAGCCAATGAATTACCAGCACATGTTCCACTACCTGCAGCTATCATCATAAATACAGATCCCTCGAACAAACTTGGCACACACTGGATTTCCGTATATATTCATACTGATGGCCGTGCCCACTACTTCGATACATTTGGATTTCCTCCATATGTAATGCATCATATTCAATTTCTACGTAGAAATTCCACTTCTTATACATTTAATAATAAACAAATTCAAAGTGTGAAATCATCCTTATGTGGGCATTATTCATATCTTTTCCTATGCTTCAAAGCTAAAGGAAAGTCCTTAAACGAATTTCATTACACTTTCTCATCAACTCCAGAAAAAAATGATCGTCGTTTGCTGTATTTACTTCTACAGGTAATCATGTCTTCATTCTTCTTCTTCGTTTGTTTTGATTACTTTCTTTTCATATTATTGCAGGTAGCCATTTCTTCTTCTTCTTTATTATAATGTGTTTGTATGTATTATTATTTGTTCATGATTATAGATAAAATAAATTTTAAGTTTGTTTTTCAATTTTTTTTCATTTCAGAGAGTAAAAGATCGTCATCGTGTGTATGGACATCATCTTCAATGTTCAGATTGACTTGTATCTACGTTTCATCATCATCATCAACAGCAGTAGTATCATCAGTGAACAGTATATGGCAGTTGTAAAGTTATCATCACATGGACAGTGGAAACAAAATCTAACGTTCTTTTAAAATGTACTATACTTACCGTCGTTTTAATTGTGTAAATAGTTTCATCAGCAATAAACACTTTGAATTATTTTTTCTCTTTGAAAACAAATGTTTTATTTCTTATTTTCTCCGTTTCCTAATAAATAAATATGTTTTATGATCAGTTATGTAATTAAATACACATATCATAAAACATATTTTTTAAGTCATTGAATTAAAGAAATTCATAGTGATTTAAAAAAAAAGATTCTAAAACTGATTTTTAATTCAATGATGTAATCATATAACTACATAATAATAATAATGAATTCAAATACTTAATCAGTTATTCTTTCGTAAATTAAATCAAGTATGTGAATTCAATATTATTATTATTATTATGATAGGACTTTTGTTTTTAAAATTTTAATATTAATTATTTTAGTTCCTTTTTTTTAAAATTAAAAAAGTCCTATCATACTTAAGACAAAGTTGTATAATAATAATAATTTCAAATACTAATTTCTATTTTAACATTCATTATTATGATTATTATTATTATTATTATACGTATCACTTATAATATACGAGGAAAAAAAATATGTTAGGATTTTTTTCTTATAAAAAAATTTTAAAATCCTAACATATTGAGGTGTATGAAACGAACACAAAACACACACACACAAATAAAACATTTCACTTTCCACTATATATATTTTTATTACATTTAATATTACGTTGTTTCGTATACATGAAAAAAAACAAATCAATTTCTCCTTCTTTATGAAGAGTCGTTCACTTCATTGATACCCTCCGAAGGTTGAGTTTCGGTTTCCCCCCACCATGGCTGTGTCGATACACTATCAAATAAATCAGCCATTATTGAATCTATAAGTTTTTGTTTGCAAAATACTTTCATTTCCAATTTTAATCGTTCACCATCAATGTTCACATCACTGTTCTTATCAAGAGAGACACTTGGAAAACTGATGTTCATACCATTAATAATACTCTGTTCATCTACACAGGTATGGATTCCGGCAAGTCCTCTGCATGTAAGACACTGTAATTGTACATGATTACGAATAGTATCTGTACACAAGTCAAAATATTCACGTAGCACAACACTACAAACTTTACTGTTTTTCACAGCATGTTCAATACACGGTAATATTTCCAAGAAATAAAGCCAATCACTTGAAGATAAGTACACAGTGTTTCGAGGAGCATGAAGTGTTCCTTTCTTCTCTAACATCACTAATTTTTCACCCATTAGTTTTCGTACCACCAGTTCGTTTTTTCGACCAAGAGATTTTATAAATGTAATTTCCACTTGAGAATTTAAATAGTCCGTAACAAATGGGGTTAAATGTACAAGTTTCTCCCACTCTGCCAAATTTAACTCCACTCCAAACACAAGTCCTTTGCCAACACGAATCACTGGTTCAAATGTATCACTATCCAGTCCAATGCAAATTAATTTGGTTTTCATTGAATTAAGTCCATATTCAACATTTAACAAGTACTCTTTCTTGGTATCCATAGTTGACGCACAAGTACTCAAAGACATGTTACACCAGTCGCTGGTCAGCACAGAATAACGACACTATGCATACAGATGACTGCGCATGCATGAAGAGGAGGGGGGCGAAGAGGAAAATTCATGTTTCATCTTGTTTGTACATGACACCATACACTTACGATGAGTAAACCAGTTCAGTAAATTCAAGATCGTGCATGTTACGTCCAGATACATTAATCTTCATTCCTTTATATATTAAACAGACATTTCCACTTTGTAAATACGTTAATAATGCACCATTATCTGCTTCCAATTTTTCAGTACAACGTCCAGGTAAAATCACTTTTTCACCTCCTTCAAATGTCACACAGGCCTTCCTACCATATACCGTTGTAATTATCTCACAGTTTACAATACGAAATGGTACTCCAATCTCCAAATCTCGCATTTTTGTAAAGGGTACCATTGATGGCTTATTAAGTTTATCTAATAAACTCATTGACGATGACATCTTTAAAATTTTTGACGTTTCTTCCTTTGCAACAGCTGCTAACAGAATGATCTACACAAGCACATACGTTCCGCTTACGCTCTTCGCAGGAGGTTGGGGGGTTTGGGGATTCAAATTATTAACCAATAAACGACAAGAACACGAAAAAGGCATGTTTTATCTTGTTTTTTACATCTGGTAGGCGTCCAAGAGTATACTTCCTTATTCTAGCATAGCAACACACTGGTTTACAACGATTTAAGCCCCGTGGGAACGTTCCCACGGCCAAAATTTTCCCACGCTTATGAAGGCCCTCTATTCTACTGCGCCATCTGGAAAAATGGTCTACTTTTTACAAGTTCCCCAAATTTTGTCCGATTTACACCGTCTTTGGGCTCAAGTTCACAGGCAAAAAGACTATAGAAGACTGTGAACTGCTAGACAATAACGGCAATAGCTTTAATTTCTTGAGGGGGCTAGTGAAAGGGCACAGGCAATCTGGGGGGACAGTTATTTTGTGTACACCAAAAATAAGACTATTGTGTTACTTAACCTATATATCAAGTCAACCTCTCTGGGAAGGGGGCTCACGACAGGCCCGTATCCACGGGGGTCATGGGAGCCACCCCTAAATTTCTACTGCCCCCTAAAGTTTTCACGGTAGGCATGCAAGAGCAGATATTACAGTTAATATGGTTGGATCAGGCCCCCTGACATCTACCGCACCCCAACATTTCTGCGATGGCTACGAGCCTGGTTCACGATGCCACCGGAGGGCACGCCCCCTTTTTCCCATCTAGCGTTGTCACAGTGCTGCATGTACTTCTTCAAGCTGGAGAACAACGACCGCTCCTGCTGATGCGCTCCTTACCGCATCTCACGTGAAATGGTACGCCCATGAAGTCACAATCGCTGCCCTACACGCCCAATGAATGAGGCCTACGAGTCTTCCAATCATGAAGCTTCCGAAACTAGTAATATAGCAATGTGGAAATCCCAGCAGAGGCAGCACTCGGCTCAATTCCAATACTGGGTTACAGTTATGGAGCTAGAAGCACTGTTGTTACTGTTTGTGAAAAGTGTGCGTGATGGTAATTGCATGCTTTATGTAGAAGTACTCCAGTCTATGCGTCCTTGATACTTATCTTTGGACCACGTAAACTACGGGCGATGGTTACCAGTCTTTCTTTATACTCTGAAGCAACTTCCAGTTCGTCATCCTGACGTATTTAAGGAATTCTCTAAGGGACATTTCACCAGTAGGAAATCTTACCGGTACTTTTCACGTATGTCAGACGACCAGCTTCACGAACAGAACAACAAACTGATAAAAGAAAGTGGTTCTCTATGGGTAGCTTCCGATAACCCATTTACTCTTTTGAAGGAAATAGTCAGTTGTCCCGAAATCGCTCGTTTATTGGTTGAGTATGAAGACAGCTACTCTGCTGAGTAGCACGTATCGAGATCACACCACGAGGACACGGATGCATTCCAAAGTAAGTACCTAATGTGAAGAACCTAATTGATGTACTTCGTGGTACTGGTAATCCTTTTGAAGAAGCGCATCTGTCTATAGTTGGGTTCACCAGACGTTTAGCGCCAGGATACGTGCCAGTCTGTTCGCATCGCAGCTACCACAGGAACCAAAATGTATGAGGGCTTCGTTTATAACCGTCTAATGACATGCAAGCAGTAAATACACGATGTTATAAAGAAAGTTAATATGCAGCTTCTCATCTGTAGCTCGTTGAAAGTTCGTAGCAAAGATAAGATAAAACTTGCTAGTGCACACAAAGATTATAACCTGTTCTGCAAGATGTTCATAGCATGTCAGGAAAGGGAGGGCGATATCAGAGAATTCTTTTCTCATGAGAACACAACTTATCCTCCATCAATATCTGAATTTTGAGATCTCAGACTTCCTACCTCTAAATCAGATATTTTGAAAAATTTGATGGGTGTACAAGTACTATCATGGCCCATTCCTCTTGTGTTGTCGTCGATGGAGCGATGCTGGTACACCAACTGCAACCAGGAGCAGCGAAAACATTTGCAGAATATGCCGCAGCTGTGAATAACTGGGTTTCTTTCACACTTTGAACACTAAAGGCTTAGAAGTGGTCTTTGACTGCTATATTAAAAAGAGCTTGAAAACACAGACGTGTCAGAAGCGTGGGCAGGGCGACAGCCTTGTTGTCATGCCAACGGGACCGCTTCCAAAAAAATTCCAGAAGTTCCTTACAAACGATGACAACAAGGAAAGGCTATTTCATTACCTCGCCGAAACAATAACTGCAGCTGATATTTCAGAAAGAGAAATATTCTGCACAAGAGGAAATCAAGTCTTATCCTCTTCCTCAGTCTTAGATATTACTGGTATTTTTCCCTCATCCCACATAGAAGCTGATAGAATAATCCTTCTGCACGTCCGTCATGCCGCCGAGAAGGGACACAAAGATATTACAGTTCGTACAGTTGACTCCGATGTTGTTGTCGCTCTCTTTGCGTTTCTGCATGTCACTCACTCTGGAGAAACCATGGATTGATTTTGGTTCTGCAAAAATGCGACGTTTCATTCCTATACACACCATGTGCACGGACTTACCTTCTGGAACGATAGATTTGCTGCCGTTTTTTTTTTCACAGTTTTACGGGCTGTGACACAGTGCCAGCCTTCCTTAGCGTTGGCAAGCCAAGTGCATGTTATACGTGGATGGCGATTAAAGAAATGGATACAGCTTTCCGGGAACTATCATTCGTTCATTCTCATGATGCTGTAAGCTACCAATCTCGCATGCTAATCCAGAGATTTGTGACGCTCATGTACGACAGATCAAGTACTTGCGAGGAAGTCAACAAAACCAGACCTATTCTATTCAGCAAAAAAAAAAAAAAAAAAAAAAAAATCGCACAATAGACAGAATACTTCCAACCGAAGACGCACTGAATCTCCATACAAGAAGAGCCACTCTTCAGTGCAAGATCTGGCGACAGTGCCTCGAAAAGGATGTGCATGATGTTGAATCCCTGAACAGGGGTTGGAAGGAAACAGATGACGGACTCAGTTACCAACCTGTGTTGACTACGTTGAGGAGTATGTCTGATAACAGTCGACAACTAGTGACATGCCGTTGCAAATGGGGGCTGTATTGGGAAATGTACTTGTACTAAGAACGCCCTCGTCTGTACGTTCCTTTGCGAATATGAAGGATAATGCTCACAGTGATATCACTATGAACACAGCAGCTGAACTTTTTTCTTAAATGCGAAAGTGTATATGAGTTATGTAGATATGTAACATTGTAGCAAACGTATTCAAGTTGTAGAATGATAAACTGTATTAGTTTGTACTTCATATACAACACCTCTACAAAAAAAAAAAAAAAAACTCACAGTAAGGTCGGGTGACCGGGGAGGCCATTCATGCAGTTAACCCTTATGGGACCTTGCCTTTTTAGGGTAAATTTTAGAGCTTAAGTCGAGCAGCTATTGCAACGACACTTTATCGTAGGATCATGGTTCATACGTTTGTTTGTTTTTTTTGTAATGAAGCTGTGTTTCCAACTGTACTAGTCAAATTTCCTTATTTTGTACATAAGGTGGAAATTTCCCGCCCAAAGTGAGAAAAACGGAAATTACAAATAATGACACCAATATCTCTCCTCTAATATGCAAATGGTACATAACACGAACATGCAAGTGGTATCAAAACAAACTTTGCTACCAATTTTCCTCAATAATACATTGTCAGTAATTTTTCAATTAGCTTCAGCATAGACTATTCTTCGTAGGAACATGAATCGTACTTTGTTGTCTTTGTAATGAATCAACCTTTCGAGTGGAACCACTCGCATGTAGGTACCATGTGCCTGTGGAGGAAAATTACCTCCAAAGGGAAAGTTTGTCAGAAAAAATCACTCTCTTTCAAGTTTGGGTCCCTCTCCCCTCTGTGTTAATGCTTGGATCTCAAAATCGCCTAAAACATACTATATGGTGTATGTAATATTTGTGGAAAATATCAATCTCATATCTTGAAAACTAAGGGCGGTAAAGAAAATTCCCCCAGGTGGAAAGCATAACCCGTACTACTTTAAGGGAAAAACAAAAAATCCCTAACACGTCCCTATTTATCCGAGGATCATAATTCACAAACGATTTCGTGTTAAATTAAAGTAGCTTTCAAATGGTATCACTTACATGTCCCTATCGTGTCCCTGAGAGGTGAAATCCCAAAGAGGGATTTTTTTCCCCTGAATCTCACTTTTTCAATTTGGACGAGATTTTCTCGCTTCTGATACACAATAGGGAAATTGTAATAGTACAGTTGGAAACAGTGCTTCATTACTAACACAACGAGGTACGAACCATGATCCTAGAATAAATAGGAAGTGTCCGAACCCCCCCCCCCCAAAAAAACTAAAATTTACGCAATTTTTTCTTCCGTAGGCATCGCACGCATGACTGGAAAATGTCCATGAAACACGTTCTTTGAAGCTTTCATGCTTGAATAAATGCAAAAAACCCGGTGTGAAAACCTTAACTAGAGACTTATAAGGCACATTCCAAAGGTCGACGCTATGATACACATTTGTTTCATCGGTCCCCAAAGGGTTAAATGACTAAAATCGGAAAATTTCTGCTGTTAACTGTTTCTTATTCTGTTTGGCAGTAGACTGGAAAAGAAGAAAAGTGTTTTCTAAAGCTTTCATGTAAATATTTAGATTAAGTTGCTAGAAGTTAGCCATTATCCAATATGGCGTCCAGTGTCGACCATAATGATCCTACGAACTGTCTCCCGGTAATTTTCCATCCTTAATTGGACATGTAACAAAATGGCGAAATTTCATGCTGGTAACCGGAAATGCAGGATACTTACGCTAGCATACCACACTAATAGTAATGGTAGATTCATGAATAAATAACATCAATTACTACTGCAGAAATAATATCCGAAGCAAAGCGAAAAGCAGACGGTGAACGCAACGACTTTTTACGGTTCTGTATTTGGTAAAATAAGAAGGTTAAGGAAATATTGTGTCGATAACACTGTATTATACCGAATGGCTTAAATGTATATATCCATACTTTTCAACCAATAATCATTATTCAAGAAACCATTGCTTGTAATGTAGGTATACATGTTCGAGGGAAAAGACCTAGTAAAAATTAAAATTTTAAAGCTGACCTTGTTCCCCGTCACACGTCAAACTAGTAAGTTCATTCTCAGCAACCTAATAACAGAAGTAACAGTCTTGGTCTCCCTCGTGGTTAAATGATTAATATACAAACCTTTGGCATGAAAGACCTGGGTTCGATTCCCAATGGTGCTTACGTTGTTGGAATCCTACGTTAAAACACAAGTCCACGTCCCACATAGCCTCGCAGTTGAAAGGAACGTTAAATTCAAAACTGAATTAGAACATGAAATAGTACTCTTAGTACCACTACTGTTGCATATCAGAATTTTGGTTCTATCTAAAACAGATATAATTGCTTTCTAATTAAAAGTATAAAGAGATACGAGTATTGTTTAAATAAAGTTAAAGTATTTGTTGCAAAAAAATGTTATAAATATGTTATTTTATATCACAAGTGGTATGTGAATAATTCTAGGGATTATGTACACCACTGTTAGGGGTATGAGTGTTACTGTTACGAGATATCAGATAACAAAAAATCCAATCTGCTATTTAACAGTAATTATTTCTAGAATACATAAATAATTAATTAATATTAACTGAAACTGTGCTGTCTCCTCAGCGCTTGTTCTCTTATGACCATGAATCTCCTTCCCACTGTGCATGTCTCCTTACTCACACAAGTAAAGGATAGGAGAATCACAAAGGAAGTGTATTGCTATGTATAGATGTTGGACTGGTTTTGTGGCAAAAATTTGTAGAGGTCACACGATATCAAGTGAAATTATTTTTTCTAATAACTCCATGTCCGTCCGAATACGCCTCATTGCGTGTCTTGAGGTCTTGGAAGTTATCAGCATGCAAGGTTTTGCCATCAGATATAAGCAAAGAACCTGCAATGTCCGTCAACCCACCATACCTAACTTGTCTATTGGTTGCCTAACACCGTAGTTGCGGACTCAAAACGACCCCTAAAATGTTCAATAAAACAATAACGACATGATTTTTGAACATTTAAATGAGAACTGGACGATCTACACAAAATTTGGAATTGACCAAGGAAAACTCCAAGTTTCTGGCACTTTTGGTTTTCGAGATCTCATTGGCAAAAGGATTGGAGACAAATATATAAACCTTTCTTTGGAGACTAACATATAATTCTTCTCAATTTTCTCGAACGCTACGCATGAAAATAAATTCTTATTTACATCACTTTATTTACCAAGGTCACGTCTATGGATTTGAATGTGTAACCTTTTCTCGTTAAACAACTGACGTCGGTAGCATTTTAAATGTGGGAGGGTCAGATAAATCAAAATCAAAATCCTTTTTCCGACAAAAGTTATATATACAAAGTAGTATAGTTTCTTTAAAAATACCTTACTAAAATCTGGGGGGACTCGTATCCCCCTACCCACTGCTAAACGCCCGTGGTTAAACGTTAATGATATTGTAATATAATGCACTTTACACTGAATGTCATTATGCAATCATTAAAGAGAAATTTGCCTTCAAATAGTTCTGATCTATTAATTTCCATTTCCTATTGTTCTAGTTTATTTTATTGCTATTATTACTATTATTATTATTATGTGTTATTTTTAATTCATCTTTTCTTTTAGCTACAGTAGGTGACTGAAATTATGAGTTTCGTATCCCTGTTATATCATTATGGTAGAATACACTACAAAAGAGAAAAGTCAATAATAGTATTCATATTTCAATAAAAGAGTTAGGATATAGAACATGCCTAAGTGGAACTTCCAGTTTTCTAGTTAATACAAAATGATGTAATGTATGAAACAGACAGAATTTTAAGGGTAATCTGAGCAATGATCATATCAGGTTTTCTCTTTGACCTATGGTAGTTTTCGCCAGTTTTCCTTTACTATTACAGGTACATGAACCTCTTTTGTGCTAGGCATTTCTCTAATTTTACTGGCTAGAAGATTAGTAACTAAATATCTGTGAACTTGGCAATTTGTTTTGTTTATTCTCTTATGTTCATTCCATATCGTATTTTCTTTTCTGTACAAAGTGACTGATATTTGTTTCCACCTGTATATGAATGCTATATTATCAATAGACAGATGGTAAAAAAAATTTAAGGTAGTTTAGCTAAATTCCGTGCCAAAAATACAAAGTCACTAGAAGTTATATAGAAATGAAAATGAAATTTCTAGTTTTCTTCCTACAGTTATGGATTTTAGCCTAACGAAGACGGATGTCTTAGGAAACGTGAAAACCTTCAGAAAACTCACTTTTGAGATATTGTTTACTCCAAATTACGTGACTCTACGTTTAAGTTTGGAATACTTCATGCCAGACATGACTTATCTATTGTATGCTGTATTCTGATATATTTCAGTTCTTCCATATTTCGGAGCAAACCTTAATTTCTATATTATGGTTTAAGATGATACATTTTCAGCAAATAAATAAACGTTTAATATATATATATATATATATATATATATATATATATATATATATATATATATATATATATATATATATATATATATATATAGATAGATAGATAGATATATATATATATATATATATATAAAAGTGACTATGTATGTGACTTCATAAATCTTGAACCACTCGACCAATATCGATCAAATTTTCAATATTGATGAAGTTTGGGTCTGGAATCTTTTTTATTGTTTTGCTTTGAAGGTACAACGTAAGGGAGAGGAGGGTGAAGATAAGTAAAAATAAGTCAAACATAATAACTCTTCAACCATATGACCGATATAAATCAAATTTGGCATATAGATTAGGTTTGGGCCTGAGATCACGTTGATGGTACGACTTACAAGGAAAGGTATCCAACTCCTCGAAGAGTATGGCATTGAAACTTACACAATTGGAAGGACATGCTGAAAGATGAAAGTATGCTTACTCGTACTATTCGCTGAAGAACATCATACACTGGAACTAGTTTCTCACGAATAAAAATATTTCAAACTCAAGATGATAACAGTCGGTGGTGTTAAGGATCTCTAGTACGTCATTGATGCCAATTGAAATGAAAATGAAATGAAATGTTTAAGTTTTACGTCCCACGGTTATGTCGGTTAGGCTAAAGGAAACGGTGAGAATGAGAAATGAATAAAATGGTGGAATGAAGAAAGTGGGAGGAAACGGGAGAACCTCCAGAAAAACCACGAGCACGATGTTTGTTCAACACAAAGTCCACACAGCGCGAGCTTGGATCGAACCAGGGACCCCAAGCACCGGAGGTGAACGCTGTACCACTGAGCCACCGCGCCACCCTCGATGCCGATTGATGTCAAATGGAACACGATACAATACACCAATCCTAAGTTACAAACGAACATATTAACTCGGTGGAGTAAACGGACACGCTGAAACCATAAGGCAAAAGTGTTTTTTATGATTAATATTATTGTTACTAGTATAACTGTCATTATTATTATTATTATTATTAGTAGTAGTAGTAGTGTGATTAGCATTATTAATACGAGCAAAATGATGAGTAAAAATAATAATAAAGAGAAGACAACAAATAGGCTATAATTTTGGGCCCGTTAAGTAACGAAGAACTTCGGTCCGTCTTGAGTGTCCTCTAGCACCGCTATAAAAGTTTTAGAATCCCAGCCGGGATTCGACGTCAGGACCCTTGAGTCGCTGGCTTGACACATCAATCCACACAATCATCAGGTCTGCAAGAAGAAAAAACAGTATCGGACAGGTTTTCTCAACCTAGGGATCGCGAAGATAAGCGAAATGGATAAATATACGAGGAGTGTTTTAAATAAGGTCCGTTTTGTTATAGACACGGGTAGTTCGCGTGCATGCCGCAACGAGCGTGTGCGTCGTGTACCGGCATGCCTCGGGAACCACTGTGCTTATTTTCAGCTCTTTGGCTGACCTGTACGGTTGTGTTCTGTGCTTTCACAATGTTTAGGACTATCAACTCGCCCGCCGCGTGTGAGGTCGCTCAGTGATACGGTTTAGTCAGCAAGAAACCTGTATGCTGTAAAAATTCATTGACAGATTTGCGAAGTGTACGGTGATACTGTTATGAGTGGAAGCAAAGTGCGTAAGTGGGCACGAGGTTCGAAAATTGCCGTGACAACGTCCATGATGAGAGCCTCTCTGGTTGTCCTTCTTCGATTACAGACGATTTGATGGCTTCGGTTGAAGCGAGAGTTCGTGGGAACAGGCGCTTCACTATAACAGGTTTCTCAAACGAATTTCCTGACGTGTCTTGATCAGTGCTTTGCAAAATTGTTTCTGAACATCTAAAGTTTAGGAAACTGTGCTCCCGTTGGGTCCCGAAAGTACTAAAAGAGGAGCACAAAAACCAAAGATTTGAGTGTGCGATGAAGTTCTTGACTCGTTATCACGAAGAAGGTGACGGCTTCTTGAGTCAGATCGTAACTGGAGACGAAAAATGGGTTTCGCATATCACGCCCGAATCAAAGCAACAGAGCATGGAACGGAGACACACAAATTCGCCTGTAAAGGTGAAGGTCAAACAAACTCTGTCCCAGCGCAAAATCATGGCGTCGGTGTTTTGGGATAGGCATGGTGTTTTGTTGGTCGACTTCATGTAATGAGGAACCACTATCAATGCAGAAGCATACTGCCACACCCTGAGAAAGCTACGCAGAGCGATTCAAAACAAACGATGCGGCATGCTGACAAAAGGCATTGTCCTTCTCCATGACAATGCAAGACCTCACACTGCTCTTGTTGGACAGTTTTGGCTGGGAAGTTTTACACCACCCACCCTACAGTCCTGATCTTGCGCCGAGCGATTACCATCTGTTCCTCCACCTCAAACAACACCTCAGTGGCAACCGTTACAATGTTGACGATGTGAAAACGGCAGTGAACACTTGGTTATCGGAGCAGGCGGCAAGTTTTTATGAAGAGGGTATTTTGAAATTGGTTGAGAGGTATGATAAGTGTTTCAACAAACTTGGCAACTATGTCGAGAAATAGAGTAAAGAATGTACTTTCTGATAATACATTTACTTTTTTTTAATAACCTTTCGCTGTGTACTTATGTTCAAACGGGCCTTACTTAAAAAACACGCCACGTAACTACAATATAATACCGCAAAATATTTTAAAATAATTATTATTTAGAATTTTATTCTGACAGGCAATTTTTATTTGTATACACAATGTCAAGAACAACAAAAAAAATGTTCTACTAAACATTTTCAACAGGTGCAGAGTTGGTTAGAAATCAATTTAAATGAAAACGGTACGATATGAAACTAATGAGAACTGCATATTGAAATACCAGAAGAATGCAAATGCACGTTATTCTTTTATCATACGATCCAAAATTAAGGGAGTTATGAAGTTTTAAAATTTTCAAACGGTCTTCATTTTGAAACAGTATGACGGATCGGATTCGATGTTTTAATCCATTCGATTTTAGGTAAGTTGCTGTATCCACTATATATAAGAAATGGATTCTACTATTATAGAAATAAATGGTTATAGTGAGACCTCCGTAATACTTATACTAATAATTCCTACACGAGCTTATTACAAGCCAGAAATCATAAGGGGGTTGCTGGCCAGAGGATGTGATAATAAGGGGTCGTAATCGGAATTAGACTAAGAACACCGGTATAGGATTATTATTATTCCTATTATTATTATTATTATTATTATTATTATTATTATTATTATTATTATTGTTGTTGTTGTTGTGGTTATTGTTATTTCTTTTTCGTTTTCCTGTTATTATTGCCGACCTTATGTTCGTGTTGGCTTAGGCGTCAAGCCAGCGATTCACGAGTCCTGACTTCGAATCCCGGCAGGTGTATGGTTGTTTGTGGATTTTAAAATCTTTATAGCAGTGCTAGAGGACACTCAAGACGGGCCGAAGTCCTTCGTTACTTAACGGGCACAACAAAATAGACTACTTGTTCTCTTCTTCCCATTATTATTATTTTTACTCATATTAATAATGCTAATCATACTACTACTACTACTACTACTACTACTACTACTACTACTACTACTAATAATAATAATAATAATAATAATAATAATAATAATAATAATAATAATAGTCATACTAATAACAATAATAATAATCACAGAAAGCACTTTTGCGTTGTGGTTTCAGCGGGTCCCTTTTCACCACCGGGAAATCGTCTTTGTTTGAAAATTACAATCGGTATATCGCATAGTGTTCCATTTGACATCGATTTGCATCAATGATGTATTAGAGAACCCAATCACCACCGATTGTTATCATCTTGAGTTTGAAATATTTGTCTTCGTGAGAAAACAGGTTGCAGTGTATCACATTCTAGCATGTATGACCAGAGTACATAACTTTCAGGGGTTATGGGAGAACGATCATTCTACTTCCGGTTCGATGACGTTCCAAATCGTAAGAGTAAGCATATTTCCATATTTTAACATGTCCTACCACTTGTGCAAGTTTCAATGCGATACTCGTCGCGGAGTTGGATAGCTTTCCTTGTTAGGGGAAGAGGAGGGAACAGATGTTTAAAAATGATTGAAAATAACCGATATTAGTGTTGAACAAAAAGTTTTCAGGGGAGCTGAAAGGAACAGTGACATTTCCGATTCCCTTTAAATGTAAACTCAGACCACAGTTTGGGGATGTTGGGTAATATATACATATACAGTGTGTTTCAAAACAACACCGACAACATTTGGGAGGTGATTCCTGACACAAAGATAACACCAAAAGTATAGACCAACCTGGGTGTACAAATGATTATTTCGAAATTATAGGCTACCGAAAACATGAAAAAATTAACTTTAAACTTCCATATCTCCAAAACTATGGGATCTACCGTAGTCGGGTCAAGACTTCATTTAGGAAATAGCATGAGACCTATCCAAATACCCAAGTTTCAGAATCCTGTGGTACTTCCGCAACAATTTTTGTAGAGGTAGTTGTTGAGTACTTCAAATTATATTCCCGTAGCCAAACTCATTCTATAAAAATTGTTGCGTGAGTACCCTAGGATTCTGAAACGTATTTTTTGAATTACGCACATATTGGTTCCTAAGTGAAGTCTTTACTCGACTACGGTAGATCCCATACTTATGGGGCTACGGACCTTTAAAGTTATTTTTTTTTCATGTTTTCGACAGCCTATAACTTCGAAAGGAAGCATTTGTGTGCCCTGGTTGGTCTGGACTTTCTGGCATATCTTGGTGTCAGAAATCACCTCCCGAACGTTATATATATATACCCAGACAGCAATTTAAGCTTGCTGCAAGTTCAATTAGCTTGTCGCAAGCTATACTATGCAAGCCAATTTTCTTGCTGCAAGCTTGTGGCAAGCTAGTTAGTTACATCTGGACAAAGCTGGCGGCAAGCTTGTCTTCACAAGTTAAACGCAAGTCAAATTATCTCAAACGCAAGCCAAGTATAAGCGTATTCTCATCAATGGCAAGTTTTATTAAGCTTATTGCAAGCGAAAACACGCCAAACAAGTTATATGGAAGCTTGCAGTAACCGAATTTAGATAAAACAGTATGAAATCAGTATAATTTAACCGTCTGACTAAATCTATGCTATAATATATTTTCCCCTCGTCTTTCCAATTATTGAAGCATATGCACAACCGTGAAAACACCCAAGCCTCAGATCCGCTTGTGCAAAACATCAAAATAAGCATAATTGTTACGGTTTAGTTGTGACAAGCAATGCTTTTTTTTTACCGGCCCACCATCAGTGAGCAACTACCCGAAGAGGGTTACGCCCTCTGTAGGGGAAGAGTTGTGAGCTGAACATGAATGGGTTGTAAACATTTGTTGCTGGGAGCTTAGGGGTTTATACATATTTACATTTACCATCGGCTTTATTAAGTATATTACATCATTTGGTCATTATGATCTTTTGATCATAATCATAAGGAAGGGTAGAAGCTAAGGGATGATAATGAAGTGCACTTTCACATCACATCACAGGGGTAAGTGTTAGATAGACAGATGCAGGTTAACTTCTCGCCTAGGGGCGACACTAGGCATTGATGAGAGACAGTGGGAGCCCTGTTAGATACAATAGGTGTCACTGTGCATGTGATGGCCAAATGTAAGGAAGAATTTCATGGGAGAAATATGGCTGGTAGTAAGCAAAATCTGGGTGGTCTGGAGGAAGAGTAAAGCGATAAAGAGTGAACAGCAAAGCGAGAGGAGTAGGAATAGCCGGTGTAAGCAATGGAGGGGGACTGCGAGCATGTGCTTAAAAAGTATCCTGGAGAAGGGGTTGATTGAGCGCAAGGCGGCGGCAGATATATTTGGTGCGAAGGTCTTCAAGATGGTATAAGATGTGGGGAAAACTGAGTCGCTCATAGAGTTCTCGGGTGGGACTGGGAAGCTTAACTCGATAGGCAATTCGCAAGGCATGGCGTTCAAGAACTTTGAGTTTTTCGTAATACTGAGAGGAAGCAGACAGCCAGGCAGTGAAACCAAATGTGAGGATTGGACGAAGGAAAACTTTGTACGTTTTCAGAAGCGTGTCGGCGTTAAGTCCCAAGTAGTGCCTGTCAGACGCTTCAGTAAGTTGAGGCGAATATACGCTTTATTAGTAATGTCTTTTAAGTGAGGCTTCCAGGTGAGGTGATGATCAAATGTAATTCCAAGATATTTAACTGTTTTTGTAGGTACTAAGGGTGTGTCGTCAACTGAAAGATGGAGAAGAGTAGGGTTGCGCTGGATACGGGAGCGAGCGTGAGGTCGAAGGAAGACTATGGTTTGAGTTTTAGACGCATTAATTTTCAAGCGCCAGCGATGACACCACGTGACGAATGTATCGATGGCTTGTTGCATATAGATATTGAGCTGATGAACAGTTTTATATGTGGCCAGTAGGGCAGTATCGTTGGCGTACTGGAACAAGTGGACATTTGTTGGAAGAGGGGGGAAATCAGCGACAAACAGGATATAAAGAAGGGGAGAGAGTGCAGAGCCCTGAGGAACACCAGAGTGGATGAATATAGGAAAGGACAAGGTGGAGTTACTGCAAACGTAGGCCAGGCGACAGGTAATAAAGTTAAAGATGAAGCGGATGTAAGATATGGGAAGTTTAAGCTTATTGAGTTTGTAGATCAGTGCAGGATGCCATACCTTATCGAATGCCTTTTCGAGATCAAAGAGAACTAAACAGGAAGGGCGTGAAGTATTGTAGTGATTGGTAATGTAATTACTGAGCCTGAGAAGTTGATCGTTGATACTATAGTATGGACGAAAGCCAGCTTGTTGAAAGGGGAGTATGTTTCTAGACGACAGAAAGATATGTAAGCGTTTAACTATGATGCGTTCGAGTATTTTACTAAATGTAGATGTGAGTTGGATTGGACGGTATGACTTGGTGTCGGCGGGAGGTTTCTGGGGTTTCAAAAACATGAGCGTCTTGGAGGTTTTCCATTGAGCGGGAAAGTAACCAGTACGTAGGATGAACGTATAGATGGCCGACAAAAGGTATAGAAGGGAGAACGGACTCTCTTTGATCTGGCGATATGTAATGCTGTCCAGTCAAGGAGCAGTGTTGCGTTTGTTTGCAAGAACGGAGGTGATGTCTGGAACTGTGATTGGTGCTGTTAAAGGAGTCTCAGGAAGTGTGTGATCTATATGGGGTTGAAGATTAGGTGTGCTTAGGTTCAGACGATCAGCTGGATGTGGACGATGTGGGTTTGTAGACGGCAGAGGAGTAAAGATATCCTGCAGATAATTAGCAAAGGCATTGGCTTTGTCGAGATCAGTATGTAGAGGCTGATTTTGGTCTATGAGAGGATAGGTGATACGAGTGTTCTGCCCAGTAAGAGTCTTAAAGCGCTTCCAGTACTGACTGGGATGTGCTGTAGTGCCTAATTGATTACAAGTTTGGATCCAAGAGCGTAACTTGTATGCCTTAAGGTAATTGCGGACTGTGCGAAGAAGTTGACGATGATGGTGAAGGGACTCGACATTGCCAGTATTTAAGTAATATCTGTATAACTGACGGGAGCGTTTAATGAGAGGAATATATTGTGAAGGAAGGAGAGGGCGAGAGAAAGAACATTTAGATGAAGGGATATGTTGGGTTGTGGCAGAGGTGATAGCATTTGTGATAGTACCTACACAAGAATAAAGTTCAGACTCTGAAGTAGGAGGCAAAACAGTATTTACGGTTTCCTGTATGCATAGTCTGTATTTTAACCAGTCGGCTCGATCAAAACACAGCCTAGTACAAGTAGAGGTGTTGGATCGATCAACGGTAGCTGGTCTGGAATGAAGTTATAGCTTGATAGGAGCGTGGTCACTGGCTATGAGATCTAGAACATCGATCGTAAATTGAGAACAAGCAATGCGCCGTTGCTTCTTACAAATATCTAATACCTTGTTATATTAGCCGCGAGTACTTGAAATTTCTACCTTCTTATATAAAAACGCAGAAAAATGTTTATACTTTAAACACAGCGTTCAGATAAAGTTTATACTGTAAGTTAAACTTGAAGTTTATATTACAATATCTACAACAGTTCTGTATTCTTTCGCAAAATAAGTAGGTTCAAATCTGCTGCCATATATGTTCACATTTATGCTTTATACATAAATACTATAATTCGTTATGCCTCATGATTACCGAAATATGAGTAAATAAAGAGATACGTTATATGTATGTGGGACTAGAGTACTAGACGGCACAATTAAAAAAAAAATAAGTTTGTCCTCTATTCAAGCTGAATGCTAACAAGACGCTAACAACGCGAACACTACCTTTTCGCCGAAAGTTAAGAGGTCAGCGTCACGTGGTTTTTGAGAACAACAGAAAATCGAACGCGCGCTGGCTTTTTACTTCAATCTAAAGAAAAGCGTCTCGCAAGCAGCGTTGCCAATGTGTGTGTAATTGTACAAAATGTGTGCAATTTTGGCCTGTTTGTGCATTTTGTGTGTAATGGCAATCTGTGTGCATTTCGTGTGTAATTAGGCACAATTAAAAATTTTGATCATTGATGATTCTTACGAAGTTCCTTTCATTCAAATATTCATTATTTCCACCATTTTACCCCCTGAAAATTGCCTTCTAAACACTACGAGCTCCAACGCCTGACTCCAGGCCAGCGCAATAAAACCACATAGAAAATAAGTTATTTGTTATTATTGTTAATCTCTTGTTATTTTCTCTATAGTATGATAAAACCTATCTTGCTTCCTTGGTACCTCACTTCTTGTTTTACAGAGGCGGGTGTCATGACATCCCCAAGCAAAGACGCTTTGTTCAAACAAGCAATGTGAATGAATGTTGACCCTCGATGTTGGCCAGAACATGAGGCGAAGGTGGTAAGAAGTCTTGTCTTCTCACCATTTGTGAAGAAAATGCTATTTTGCAAACAGATGAACGACAGAGTGGCCGATGTCCAATTTAGAACATTAAGTGCTTTGAAAGCAATGGCGCAGACTTTCCAAGATTTATGTGGGTGTATATCAATGGCGAGTCATATTAACCTATATGTTTTCAGGGAAGTCTCGATGTTTGATTGATTTACTTTTAGTTAAAATATTTTATGAACATTGTCATAAAGGCCTGAGCTGTGAGAAAGTAAAATATATCGGTACTATAAGAATAAATTCGGGCTGCCCTAGCTTAGTCGGTAACACGACTGATTTAAAAGCAAGAGAAACTGGTTCAAACCCGGGTTAAAGCTAAACATCTTGTGGGTGCGCCGCACCCATAAGATTATTTATGTGGGTGCCGGAGACCTGGAGCACCCAAGTAGTCGGCGCGCATGGTTGAAAGTAAAATGAAAGTGACAATGGGCGGGAAGGTGACGGTTTTACAATAATAATAATAATAATAATAATAAATCAAACGCTGAATCCTTGAACAATGGCTGGTCAATGTACACTCATGTTCAAAATGATTGTCGCATATCTATAACGGTCGTGTTGTGCGAATATAATTGGATAATAAGCTCGCAAGATACAGTACTTGTAGTACTGTTACTATGTGTATAATCGGGAAATGTATATTTGTGCTGAATTTCATAGAAAAAAAATATAAATACCAAAATTAGAATGAGTACATCAAAGTGTTGCTAAATGGACAAGAAAAGTTTTTTCGTTATATTGTTCTTATTTACAGATCTTTTGACATGAAATTTACCACATACATGTCTCTGCCGATTGTATACATAGTAAGAGTGTTAAATGTACCTTGCGATATCATTATCCAAATATATTCGCTCAACAAGCATGTTATAGATATGCGACAATCATTTTGGACATGAGTGTACGTATAGGTATGTACGTCATTAGACATAATATACATATAGATAGGTAGTTATGTATTGTGTGAAGCTGTGTGCATTGTCTTACAGCTTGTGTGTAAAATTGTGCAATTTGGACGGAAGGTGGGTGTAATTTTGCTTGAAGTGTCTGGCAACACTGCTCGCAAGTGAAGCGTGGGTTGCCCAAACTACAGCTTGCGCTAAGCAGAAATAAGCTTTTGTGTATAAACCAAAGCGAAATAAAATCAAATAAAAGCGACAGGCAAGCTTGAGGTAAGCAAACATGCTGTCTGAGTATATATATATATAAATTATCAAAACCAATCACAGATATTAGAGCCGAATTCATAGTTTTCGGGGTCGCTGAAATGAAAAGTGACGTTTTCGATGACGTTTAAATCCAAATTAAGCCCCGTATCTTCGGATTGCTTATGTTCTACTTCAGCTTAAACAAACAGTTGTAAACTTACCTGAAATATCCAACTTTGGTAGCTAAGGTTCCTTCTACTTCACATCCTGCATAGCACTGGCAATGCTTATCACCCCTTTGCAATTCTGTAACAAAACATTGTGAGAGAAAATAATTATAAACCCAAATGTTTGTATGTTACTATAGACGCAATAGAGTGTAACGATAATGCATAATTTTGTTAATTAAGCTATCAGCATAAGTTCATTATGCAAGGGGACACCACCTTACCTATTAAAATAGGGTACACAAATAAATTAAAACAGGCAAAAGGGATCACGCATCCCATGTTACAATTTCCTTTGGTAGATGTAGTTCGCTGAAATGTTTGCTGTCATTCAAAGGCAAGGTGTGTAACTTGGGCTACCTTTGGAAGAAAACGTTAGTGTCATAATCAGAAGATTCATCAATGTATTGTAAGGTACCCAAAATTCTCACATGTATTTTGTAAATTTATTTTGTTTTTTTGTAAAACATGAAAGCGATATTCAAACTGTTTAGAAAAATAAAAACAGAAAACGTAGGCATCACACCACAATTATAGGAAGTTTTAAAATACGGAAATAACAAAGTAAGGCATTTTATAAGGAAACCTGAGCTAAGCTCTACGCTACAACCAGAAAGCATGTGAATCCCGGAAAGGCGTTGTGCTGGTTGAGGACGGAGAGTGGACTGGGGAGTGAGAATTAAGATTGCAAAGTGAAAAGACATCGATAGGAGATTATCAAAGCTGAACTACCTGTGGGTATTACATCTATTTACGATGTTGGAGAGTCATAATAGTTAAGTTTCTGTGCCATTACGATTAAGTAGGGTTTCATAGTTAAAAACATTTCGAGTCCTGATAGCTTGTGGTGTGATGTCGAAAATATCCAAAAGAAATTGATTATTTCATTTCTTATCCTAAGATTAGTTAAATTCATCCTAGAGTTGTCTAAATACACGGTGTTACAAATTTCAGATGAGCCACGCTCTACCTCCAAGTATAACAAGCTTCTATGGTACTAAGATATTCCAGTTAGAAATTCGTAGCAAACGCTATGGTGGAAGCAGCCGGTTTTATCCATTTATGGGTAAAATTAAGATTCCGGACAACATTAATTAGATTATGGTCATTTACCACATATGTTTCGATTTCGGAGCTCTCGCTAATTTTATAGGCAAGTTACATTCAATAGGCAATTCAAGTTACATTAAACTAGATACGCCATGCTTGATTCCGAAGCCTCATACATACGGGAATGAAGCGTATCACGCCTAGTTTAAATTATTTAGCCGATAAGAACAGTTTGTTAGTTGAGTAAAAGCAGTTTCATGTTCTTTTTTCCTCTCTCTCTCTCCCTCTTGCTCATAGTATGTTAAAATTACAGACCTCAGTTGTTGTAATGCTATATAGTCTTGCAAGATTCATCTCTTGTTACTAAAGAAACGGACAATACGCCAGGTTTCTTGTTGCCATATAAGAATTAGCTGCATTTATAAACTAATGGTCAGTGTACTTTGGTTAGGTTGCAAAATTAGTCGCAATGCGAAGGTTTATTTTCTCTTTGTATGTAGGATATGAATAATACGTTCAGCAGTTATACAGAATACTGCCTGGTCAAGGCAATCCCCCTTTCCAATTAGGTGTAATAAAAGGATTCTGGGTCTTAGCCATCTATGGCCATTTAGTCCGTGAAGTATTTGGGATGACGACCCTCGGCGAGCACACTATCCGGAGAAAGGAAGGATGCGCCCTCCGACCTATAAGCTAGATAATATCCCAGAATTTGCTTGGTGTGAATGAGGAAAACCCAGGAAAACCTCTTTCAGAATAACTGGCCTGAAAAAGCTTTTTACGCTTTCTCGACCAAGTGTCCCCACCGGAGAACCACTCGCATCTGAAGGGGCCACAGCTGTATTGAAGAAGAAAACAACGTGCCCTGCGGGTCTCTAGCCCGCCTTCACTTGCTAACGCTTCCTTGGCAATACTATGTGAATTAACCATTAAACGTTGGTACACAAAGGAGCCAGATGTTAATTAAACAAACTATTGTTCAGTTGTGAACTGTTCTTTATTTATTTATTTATTTATTTATTTATTTATTTATTTATTTATTTATTTATTTATTTGCCAAAGTTCCAGATACAGCAAGGCAGCCATTTTACACTGAAACTATATAACATAGAATATAAAATTAACAATAACAAGTATAAACAAAAAGCTATATAAAGGTCCATAAGTGTAGCAATAACAAATTGAAATAAAACTAAGGTTCCATAAGTGTAGCAATAATTTCCTGTCGGAAAACATTCTCAGATTTAAAAATATCCACGTCAGAAGCAATGGAGTTAAATTCAGAAGCCAGTCTATAGAACAAAGAACGCTGAATAATTGATAATCGAGGCGTGTTGCAATGAAGTAGTTCACTATTTCTAGTTCTTCTTGCAGATACCCGAATATTAAATTTACAGATTAGTTCTTCAGTTCTAAGTTTCCCATTTAGAATTCTATGAAGAAACATCATATCAAATAGCATGCGACGAGATGAAGGTGTACGGATGCCAAGAACAGTCAACAATTCAGGTTTACTTAAACAGCGTACAGAAGGTATTCTTTTCCTCACAATGGCAAGAAAGAAATTTAGAACTGAGTCAATGCGAGAGAGATTTGATACGCTAGCCATACTCCAAATGGTGGAACAGTACTCTATTTTGGTTGAAATAAACGTTTTATAGAATATACTTAAGGCTGTAATATCCCTAATCTCTGTAAACCTGTACAGGAGACCTAATAATCTCATAGCACTCTTGGTCATGGCAGTAATGTGATCAGCAAACAGAAGTCTTTCGTCGAACACAACCCCGAGATCCTTCTGAGATGAGACCTTAGCAATAGGATCATCTCCAATGAAGTAGGTAGAAGGGATTTTGTTTTTCTTTAATGAAAATGTAATCGTAGAAGATTTTAAGGGATTTACTTTTAGATTCCACATGCTACACCAGTCCAGAAGATCTGAGAGGTTTTCTTGCAGTTCAATCACATCTTGAGCTGTCCTAATTTCCCGAAATAATTTGCAGTCCTCAGCAAAGAGAAAAACTTTTGGTATCAGATAACTTAAGATGAGACGGGATATCATCTATGAAGAGAAGGAAAAGAAGTGGGCTTAGAACACTACCCTGCGGAACACCAGAGAGAACAGGAACAAAATTCGAAGCAGATCCAGAGAGAACAACACGTTGTTCACGTTCGCTGAGATAGTCTCGTAACAATGAGAAGAAGTTGCTGTGAATATTAAATCTATGTGCTAGTTTATGAAGAAGAAGCTTAGTGTCAATGCGATCAAAAGCTTTAGTTAGGTCTAGATAGATTACATCAAGTTATGTATTATTGGACAGAGATTTAACTGCTTCCGAAAGTAATAAAGATAAATTTGTGAGAGTAGAACTCCCAGGAAGAAAGCCATGTTGAGCAGGATTTAAGTAGGGTGAAAAAAATTTATGCAATCTACCTTTGATTATTTTCTCGCACACCACAGAAAGGATGGGCAAGAGAGAAATGGGTCTGTATGATGAAACATTTTCGCGCTGCCAGATTTCAAAATAGGTACAATATTAGCCTGTTTCCACGATCTAGGAAAAACACCTTCACTAAAGCATCTATTTAAAAATCGTGATAAAGGGTTGGCCAGAGATTCTGTAGTATTACGTAAGAAGATTGAACTGATATTGTCAGGACCAGGAGAACGATTCAAAGGTAAAGAAGAAAGAAGATGCCTTACCTCATCAGGAGAAGTACTGAGTGAAGACAATGAGTGTGAACAAACTTGCTGAACAGGGGGAAGCGGCGTAGGAGTAGTCTGAACACAAAAATTATTGTAGAAATAATCACTAAAAATATGAACTCTATTTTCACCAGTTGCTACAATCGAGTCGTGAAAAATTTCTTCAGGAATGCGGGAAGCACTTCTTCTTGAATTTATGAGGGACCAAAATCTGTTTGTATTTGTAGAAATATCAGATGTTATACTGGCAATATAGTTTTCATATTTTATTTTAAGCAACTGTTTTGAGTAACGTCTTATCTCAGAAAATTTCTTATATGTATTCTCATTTGGATGTTGCTTCCACAGTGACCATGACAGTTTTTTGTTTTTTAAAACGGATCGCGCCTCCGAATCAAACTATGGAGGGTACCTACTAGATTTACATTTCTTTTTAGGAACAAAGTCTTCACATGCTGCATGTACAATATCATTGAGGAAATCCAGGGCTTCATTGACAGAACCCACTTCAAGAATGTCCCATGGAATAAGAGATAGAGCACGATTAATGTCAACCCAAGGGGCTTTACTCCACAGGGGAGCTCGATGCTTACTAGATGAGTAATATTTATTTATTCTGTGAACTTTTTTATGTGGAATAAGGCCTCCAAGCTTTCATGATCAGAAGAGAACAGATTAAGTGATGGAGTGATAACACATTTATCGAGCGAAGACAACACATAGTCTAGTATCCTATTTCCTCTTGTATTGTACATATTGTGTTGGGCGAGTCTCAGTTCATGAATAAAATTTTCCAGGAACCAAGTCTCTTGTAGGTCAGTGGGAATAGCTGTTCGTTCATCGGACCACTTGATGTGCATGTTGAAGTCGCCAAAAAGTAAAACATCTCCTTCCGAAAGTGCAGCTAGTGTAGAATCCCGGCAGGCTTCCAGAAGGGCCATAGGACTAGTTTTGTGTTCAGTGTTCTCAGTTTCGGAAACAAAATTTCAACGATAAAGAAAAGCCCAACAAATGGAATGAAAGAACAACGAACGAAAAGGAACAAAAACAACGGAAGTAAAAAATATTCATTAGTTTTATAAAGCGGGCCTGTGTTTTTGTTCCCTACTGTTTTAATTAAATGTTTTAGCCTAACCTAAACTAATTTAACGTATAAAACCACGAAACAACCAAATGTGAATAGAATATCGCAAAAAGTAGGTGAGAAATCTGGTCCCCCAAAGCTGACAGTAGTCCAATGGGCTAAGCATGTTAAGCATCACCATGTAATAGATTAATTAATCTATAGTAATATTAGCCAGCCTATCATGATCATATTGCAAACACATCAGTTAGAAAGATTTCGTTTCCATAACGTAACTGCACATTCTTATATCGCATGTATGTCTCTTTGAATCCAAAACAAACATTGACGTGCAGTATTGGCAACATCATGAACAATGTTGTCGCTAAACATACTGCATAAAAACCCTAGAAATATTAATTTTAATGGAAATAATGCTAGTTTAGTCGCTACACAACATTTAAAAGGTTCTAAATTCATAACAATAATATATGAATCAATTGTTCTTGTGAAAATAGCTTTAAAATTTCTAGATTAAGCGAGAAACGTTCTACAATGGTAGCACTGATAATAAAAGACAAAAACAACTGCTCCACGTTTCCACGCATGTGTATAAATTTTTGACATATAAGTACATCGACTCAAACATTGCCCCCATGATCAAAACATAACAAACTAATCCGTCAAAACTAATGACAACAAGTCAGTAGATCATTTTGATATGCTATAGTTGCTCAAATTTTTATATTCATGGCGGACATATCCGTAACGTCAAAAAAATGGACATATTTCCTTATGTTCACCTTTAGAAGGAAACTCGCTAAAGCTCGCTGGGGGCTCCGCCCCCAGACCCCGGGTCAGGCCTTTGCCATGAGGTGTCATGTTCTAGAAAACTATTCCTTCAGGAATTCACTTCCCTTTACAGTAGACACCGTTTACCAATACATACTTCAATTCAACCGGTATTATTCCTTCCATGTAACTTTGAAAAACAAGCGCACAATTTATTAGAAATAACTCTATTACTACTTCTACTCTGGCAATCATGTGCGTGGCTTATTATGTACACTTTGCGCACACCTATACATGTTAGAGACAATAACAGAATTTATTTTCTCAAACATAAACAGCGAGCACTGTCTTCCAATAGCCTACCTATTAAACCTTGCATTTTGCGAAAACACTCACTGTTTACAAATGTAATTTTTGCAACCTTTCAAATATTTATTCGTAGCATTTTTTAATATTATGTTTTGCAGTGTAATTTAGTACAATGTATTATAATCGTGTCATTGTAGTTAATTGTACATATTACCTGCAGGAAAAGTAATTCATATCTGTGATATAAGAGTGGGGAAATATTTCAGGCTTCCTGCACATTTATTCTTGTATTTACAATGAAGACTACAATTTACTAGATAATTTACAAATATGAATATTGTTGGAGATTGTTTACATTTTTTTCATAGCATTTGAGTGAAAACTACTTTTGTACTATAATGTAGTAGAGTGGATTATAATGGAAACCTTGGGCATAGTTGTACATATTACCTCAGCATGATTTCTTGAAAAGTTTCATATATACTGCACAAATTCTTGCAGTCTCCCTGTATATTTATTCTTGTATTTTCAATGAAGACTACAATTTGTAGGTGATTTACAAATATGATTATTGTTGGAGGCTTTTTAAACATTTGTTTGTAACATTTGAGAGAACACTACTTTTGCACTGTAATATAGAAAAGTCCCTTATAATGGAATCCTTCGGCATAGTAGTACATATTACCTGCAGCAACACTTTTTGAAATATTTCATACTTACTGGACAATTTCTGGCAGTCTATCTGTATCTCTCGTCTTGTATTTTTATGAAGAATAAATTTGTTCGTAATTTACAAATATGAATTTTGTTAAGGCTTTTTAAACATTAGTTCATAACATTTGATTGAACACCAGTTTTTGTACAGTAACGTAGTACACTGTATTATAATGTTGTCCTTTGGTACACAAGTAATTATTGGCAGCAGGCCTTGTTGAAATGTTTATTTATACCGGACAATTACATACAGTCTTCCTGTATCTTTACTCTTATATTTTCAATGAAGACGTTTATTTACTAGGTAATTTAGAATATGAATATTATTGGAGGCTTTTAAAAAATTTGTTTATAGCAACTTAAACAACACCACTTTCTACAATCTAGTAGAACATTGTACTAGAATCGTGTCTTTCTAATTTCTTATTACCATGAAATAAGAAGACATCATTACTTTAATCATCCTAAAAATTACATATATAACACGATTACCATTCCGATTTTAGAGGTGTAATTCCACAGACGCGGGCCCGCTACGTACCAGTACTATGTGAGCAGTAGGTAGGAAGTCCAGAATCTAAGGAATTGAGTAGTGTAGGGGAACGACGTGAGCCTACTAGGCGGGAGACCTGGGTTCGATTCCCACGAAGTTTTTGTGTCACTTTTTCTTTCTTTGAAAGTTTATTTTTATAGCATAGGTGATTGAAAATAAGCTTGACTCTATCATATACGGCATTTCATTCCAACCGGACCCGCAACTAAAACTATTAAATCGAAAGGGGCACTTTCCCACGTATCTTATATATTATAAATATGTACGCTGCCGACGAGACAATTTTCAAGAGGGGCCCATTTGTGTTTGTGTATGAGCGTGTGTGTGCAGTGGCGTACGCAGGAATTTATTTCGGGAGGGGTCCAAACTCAATATCTGTGTATTTTATATTGAAATTCCTAAACTTGTCCCAAAAATTAGGCTACATTTACACAAAAGTTGGAATTTCGGGGGTGGTCCGGACACCACCCCCTGCGTACGTCCCTGTATGTGTGTGTATTTCCTTAAAATTAATATTTTATACTTTCCATTTGTGGTATTCACTCCAAATTTGGTATACGCAGGTATCTTAACGAGGGACATAAAAGGGGAGAGAGATATTTTGCAATCGTTTCCGGTTTGAAGTAGACACTGTTGTCGCGAGACAAAATGTATTGTTGTCTTGTATGGACACTATATCGTGAAAAAGATGCCCATTGTTTCTTTCAGACTCTTTTTGGGGAACACCGCCTCCTCAGAGCGCCCCTGGCGAGATCAAAATAATACGTATATAATACAATAACAAATAGAATGTTATCAGCAGTGCCCCCGGGGTAATACTCCCCCCCCCCTCGAACATTGCTTCCGATAGAGACACTGGTGATGCTCCATTTCCAATGCTACATATGTTTGATATTAAATACTTCAGTATCGTCTCGAAACTTTACACGAACATACTGCCTAGTTTCGAGACCATCTCAACAGTTAGCGTATAAATATATCCTTTCCGTCTATGTCTGTAATAACGAAAATATTTTGTTCACGCAATGCCAACAGAAATTATTTTCATAAAACAAAGCAACGTGATAAGAAAAAAAAACGCAAGATAAAAAAATGTCGGTGGGGATTCGAACCCAGACCTGCTACTCAGAAACCAGACACTTTACCGCGGAGCTAACTTACTACGTTAAATCCTGCTTGTTCTATTCTCCTCAATATACCACATAAGAGGAAAAATTAAGGCAATTCAAAAATATGGCAATTTTGAATTCAAGATGGCGACTTCTCCAATGATTTGTTTCTTCACTTAAACTGAACTACGTCCTTAATAACATAGCGAAACCTGGCTTACCTACCAAGAGCACAACTTACAATTTTCATGGTTACAAATTTTTGAGCCGCCATTTTGAATCGAAGATGACGACTTTTCCAACATGTCGGAATTTTCCCCTCACATGCGCTGTACTCTACACACTTGAACGCAATTTCGTGATTCCACCATATCTACAAATTGTGTAGAATTAGACGCCCCCTTATAATATTCCTAGCACTTTCTTACACCGAACATGACCATTTTTTTCAAGTTTAAGGGCGGATTCGCAAACTACGCATCAGAATAAACATCACCTCGAAATTTCTACCTCCTAGATACAGCCATTAAAAATTTCACATTTTTTTCGATTTGCGCCGCGAAACGAAAACGAATTTTAATGCTCTTTTTTCTATCATAAACTATGTTCCTAGCTTCACTGCCTGACAAAATATGACGTTTCTATGGTGTGCGGAACTACTCTAAAAACCAGCATTTCAAAACGACGAAAAATTTCGACACTTCATTTACATGGAAAATGTCGCCTTTTTCGTGATATCGGAATTTTCCCATTACTCACATCCCATGACGAACAAGTATGCAAAATTTGGTGTTTGTATGTTTTGTGGAAGTACGCAAACAATTAAGTGTGTTTCCGATTATAGAGGTATATAATAAATAATTCCACAGACGCGGGCCCGCTACGTACCAGTACTATGTGAGCAGTAGGTAGGAAGTCCAGAATCTAAGGAATTGAGTAGTGTAGGGGAACGACGTGAGCCTACTAGGTGGGAGACCTGGGTTCGATTCCCAACAAGTTTTTGTGTCACTTTTTCTTTCTTTGAAAGTTTATTTTTATAGCATAGGTGATTGAAAATAAGCTTGGCTCTATCATATACGGCATTTCATTCCAACCGGACCCGCAACTAAAACTATTAAATCGAAAGGGGCACTTTCCCACGTATCTTATATATTATAAATATGTACGCTGCCGACGAGACAATTTTCAAGAGGGGCCCATTTGTGTGTGTGTATGAGCGTGTGTGTGCAGTGGCGAACGCAGGAATTTATTTCGGGAGGGGTCCAAACTCAATATCTGTGTATTTTATATTGAAATTCCTAAACTTGTCCCAAAAATTAGGCTACATTTACACAAAAGTTGGAATTTCGGGGGTGGTCCGGACACCACCCCCTGCGTACGTCCCTGTATGTGTGTGTATTTCCTTAAAATTAATATTTTATACTTTCCATTTGTGGTATTCACTCCAAATTTGGTATACGCAGGTATCTTAACGAGGGACATAAAAGGGGAGAGAGATATTTTGCAATCGTTTCCGGTTTGAAGTAGACACTGTTGTCGCGAGACAAAATGTATTGTTGTCTTGTATGGACACTATATCGTGAAAAAGATGCCCATTGTTTCTTTCAGACTCTTTTTGGGGAACACCGCCTCCTCAGAGCGCCCCTGGCGAGATCAAAATAATACGTATATAATACAATAACAAATAGAATGTTATCAGCAGTGCCCCCGGGGTAATACTCCCCCCCCCCTCGAACATTGCTTCCGATAGAGACACTGGTGATGCTCCATTTCCAATGCTACATATGTTTGATATTAAATACTTCAGTATCGTCTCGAAACTTTACACGAACATACTGCCTAGTTTCGAGACCATCTCAACAGTTAGCGTATAAATATATCCTTTCCGTCTATGTCTGTAATAACGAAAATATTTTGTTCACGCAATGCCAACAGAAATTATTTTCATAAAACAAAGCAACGTGATAAGAAAAAAAAACGCAAGATAAAAAAATGTCGGTGGGGATTCGAACCCAGACCTGCTACTCAGAAACCAGACACTTTACCGCGGAGCTAACTTACTACGTTAAATCCTGCTTGTTCTATTCTCCTCAATATACCACATAAGAGGAAAAATTAAGGCAATTCAAAAATATGGCAATTTTGAATTCAAGATGGCGACTTCTCCAATGATTTGTTTCTTCACTTAAACTGAACTACGTCCTTAATAACATAGCGAAACCTGGCTTACCTACCAAGAGCACAACTTACAATTTTCATGGTTACAAATTTTTGAGCCGCCATTTTGAATCGAAGATGACGACTTTTCCAACATGTCGGAATTTTCCCCTCACATGCGCTGTACTCTACACACTTGAACGCAATTTCGTGATTCCACCATATCTACAAATTGTGTAGAATTAGACGCCCCCTTATAATATTCCTAGCACTTTCTTACACCGAACATGACTATTTTTTTCAAGTTTAAGGGCGGATTCGCAAACTACGCATCAGAATAAACATCACCTCGAAATTTCTACCTCCTAGATACAGCCATTAAAAATTTCACATTTTTTTCGATTTGCGCCGCGAAACGAAAACGAATTTTAATGCTCTTTTTTCTATCATAAACTATGTTCCTAGCTTCACTGCCTGACAAAATATGACGTTTCTATGGTGTGCGGAACTACTTTAAAAACCAGCATTTCAAAACGACGAAAAATTTCGACACTTCATTTACATGGAAAATGTCGCCTTTTTCGTGATATCGGAATTTTCCCATTACTCACATCCCATGACGAACAAGTATGCAAAATTTGGTGTTTGTATGTTTTGTGGAAGTACGCAAACAATTAAGTGTGTTTCCGATTATAGAGGTATATAATAAATAATTCCACAGACGCGGGCCCGCTACGTACCAGTACTATGTGAGCAGTAGGTAGGAAGTCCAGAATCTAAGGAATTGAGTAGTGTAGGGGAACGACGTGAGCCTACTAGGTGGGAGACCTGGGTTCGATTCCCAACAAGTTTTTGTGTCACTTTTTCTTTCTTTGAAAGTTTATTTTTATAGCATAGGTGATTGAAAATAAGCTTGGCTCTATCATATACGGCATTTCATTCCAACCGGACCCGCAACTAAAACTATTAAATCGAAAGGGGCACTTTCCCACGTATCTTATATATTATAAATATGTACGCTGCCGACGAGACAATTTTCAAGAGGGGCCCATTTGTGTGTGTGTATGAGCGTGTGTGTGCAGTGGCGAACGCAGGAATTTATTTCGGGAGGGGTCCAAACTCAATATCTGTGTATTTTATATTGAAATTCCTAAACTTGTCCCAAAAATTAGGCTACATTTACACAAAAGTTGGAATTTCGGGGGTGGTCCGGACACCACCCCCTGCGTACGTCCCTGTATGTGTGTGTATTTCCTTAAAATTAATATTTTATACTTTCCATTTGTGGTATTCACTCCAAATTTGGTATACGCAGGTATCTTAACGAGGGACATAAAAGGGGAGAGAGATATTTTGCAATCGTTTCCGGTTTGAAGTAGACACTGTTGTCGCGAGACAAAATGTATTGTTGTATTGTATGGACACTATATCGTGAAAAAGATGCCCATTGTTTCTTTCAGACTCTTTTTGGGGAACACCGCCTCCTCAGAGCGCCCCTGGCGAGATCAAAATAATACGTATATAATACAATAACAAATAGAATGTTATCAGCAGTGCCCCCGGGGTAATACTACCCCCCCTCGAACATTGCTTCCGATAGAGACACTGGTGATGCTCCATTTCCAATGCTACATATGTTTGATATTAAATACTTCAGTATCGTCTCGAAACTTTACACGAACATACTGCCTAGTTTCGAGACCATCTCAACAGTTAGCGTATAAATATATCCTTTCCGTCTATGTCTGTAATAACGAAAATATTTTGTTCACGCAATGCCAACAGAAATTATTTTCATAAAACAAAGCAACGTGATAAGAAAAAAACGCAAGATAAAAAAAGGTCTGCGGGGATTCGAACCCAGACCTGCTACTTAGAAACCAGACACTTTACCGCGGAGCTAACATACTACGTTGAATCCTGCTTGTTTTATTCTCCTCAATATACCACATAAGAGGAAAAATTAAGGCAATTCAAAAATATGGCAATTTTGAATTCAAGATGGCGACTTCTCCAATGATTTGTTTCTTCACTTAAACTGAACTACGTCCTTAATAACATAGCGAAACCTGGCTTACCTACCAAGAGCACAACTTACAATTTTCATGGTTACAAATTTTTGAGCCGCCATTTTGAATCGAAGATGACGACTTTTCCAACATGTCGGAATTTTCCCCTCACATGCGCTGTACTCTACACACTTGAACGCAATTTCGTGATTCCACCATATCTACAAATTGTGTAGAATTAGACGCCCCCTTATAATATTCCTAGCACTTTCTTACACCGAACATGACTATTTTTTTCAAGTTTAAGGGCGGATTCGCAAACTACGCATCAGGATAAACATCACCTCGAAATTTCTACCTCCTAGATACAGCCATTACAAATTTCACATTTTTTTCGATTTGCGCCGCGAAACGAAAACGAATTTTAATGCTCTTTTCTCTATCATAAACTATGTTCCTAGCTTCACTGCCTGACAAAATATGACGTTTCTATGGTGTGCGGAACTACTCTAAAAACCAGCATTTCAAAACGACGAAAAATTTCGACACTTCATTTACATGGAAAATGTCGCCTTTTTCGTGATATCGGAATTTTCCCATTACTCACATCCCATGACGAACAAGTATGCAAAATTTGGTGTTTGTATGTTTTGTGGAAGTACGCAAACAATTAAGTGTGTTTCCGATTATAGAGGTATATAATTCCACAGACGCGGGCCCGCTACGTACCAGTACTATGTGAGCAGTAGGTAGGAAGTCCAGAATCTAAGGAATTGAGTAGTGTAGGGGAACGACGTGAGCCTACTAGGCGGGAGACCTGGGTTCGATTCCCAACAAGTTTTTGTGTCATTTTTTCTTTCTTTGAAAGTTTATTTTTATAGCATAGGTGATTGAAAATAAGCTTGGCTCTATCATATACGGCATTTCATTCCAACCGGACCCGCAACTAAAACTATTAAATCGAAAGGGGCACTTTCCCACAGTAGTAGTGGTCCGCGTATATCTAGTCGAGTCAGCAAAAATTTTTATGACGTCATAGGTCAAAGGTCAATGACCTTGGCCCGGGGTCAATGACCTAGGGGTACCTAGGACCACCCCCTCTAAATTTTGGCAGGGGCACCTTGGCCCACCCCCTAAATTTTGGCAGGGGTACCTAGGACCACCCCCCTTAAATTTTGGAAATTGACCAATTTAAACATTGGGTATTATAGCACAGGACCCTAATATGTATTTTGATACATTTGGGCGGTCCACCTCATTCCCTTCTAGGGGTACAAAATTGCCAAAATATAAACGTAAGCAATACGTTATACCACGTGTTTGGTTTTTGGTCGATTTTATTCCCTTTGATGATGTGTTATTATCCTATATAGTTATATGGTCATGTATAGGGGTCCATTACCTTTCATAAGATATGGGTATATTCGTGCACTCCTTTAAAAATTTGGGAGGGGTACTTTGGCCCACCCCTTAAATTTTGGTAATTGCCCAATTTATACATTTGGTATTATAGTACCGGATCCTAACATGTATTATGATAAATTTGGATGGTCCACCTCGTTTCCTTCTAGGGTTACAAAATTGTCAAAATATAAACGTAAGCAATACGTTGTACCACGTGTTTGGTCTTTTGGCCCAATTTATCCTCTTGGATGAGGTTCTATTACCTTATATGGTTATATGGTTATGTATAGGGGTCTATTCCCTATCATAAGACATAGGTACATTTGTGCACCCCGGG
Organism: Thermobia domestica; assembly: GCF_964235325.1. Classification (NCBI taxonomy): domain Eukaryota; kingdom Metazoa; phylum Arthropoda; class Insecta; order Zygentoma; family Lepismatidae; genus Thermobia; species Thermobia domestica. Next base: position 123,230,891 of record NC_137460.1, on the reverse strand, counting down.
AGGGGTACTTTGGCCCACCCCTTAAATTTTAGAAATTGCTCATTTTATATATTTGGTATTATAGTACTGGACCCTAACATGTATTATGATAAATTTGGGTGGTCCACCTCGTTCCCTTTTAGGGGTACAAATTGCCAAAATATAAACGTAAGCAATACGTTGTACCACGTGTTTGGTGTTTTGGCCCAATTTATCCTCTTGGATGAGGTTCTATTACCTTATATGGTTATATGGTTATGTATAGGGGTCTATTCCCTATCATAAGACATAGGTACATTTGTGCACCCCGGGAGGGGTACTTTGGCCCACCCCTTTAATTTTGGAAATTGCCCCTTTTTACATGTTTGGTATTATAGTATAGAACCCTAATATATATTACTATAAATTTGGGTGGTTCACCACGTTTCCTTTGATGGGTACGAAATTGCCAAATTTTAGTACAACCACGTGTTTGGTTTTGGCTCAATTTATCCCCTTGGATGAGGTCCTATTACCTTATATGGTTATATGATCATGTATAGGGGTCCATTCCATATCCCCTTAAATTTTGGAAATTTTCCAATTTAAGCATTCGGTATCATAGTACATGACCTCAATATGTATCATGATAAATTTGGGTGGTCCATCTTGTTCCCTTTCATGGGTAAAAATTACTAAAATATAAACATAAGCAATATGTTGTACCATGCGTTTGGTTTTTGGCCCAATTTCTTCCCTTTGATGGGGTTCTATTACCTTATATGGTTATATGGTCATGTATATGGGTTCATTTCCTATCATAAGACATGGGTACATTGACGCACCCCTTGAAAAATTTGGGAGGGGTATCTTGGCTCATCCACTCGGTTTTAGAAATTGTTTTAATATAAGCATTTGGTATCATAGTACAGGACTTCAATATGTACCACTATAAATTTGGATGGTCCACATCGTTCCCTTTCATGGGTAAAGAACTACCAAAAATCGAATTTCGGAGGTTATTGACACCTATTTAGCACGTTATATGGTTTATTACCTTTATATGTTTATGTTCCCTTTTAAATTTGGGAATTATCAAATAACAAAATTCGGTAAACGTTTTTCTAGGACCCATTGGTGTTCCTCTTATGGCCAAATATTCAAAATTTAAATGTTATTGACCGGCTTTATTATTGAATAAGTACAGGATTTATTACTTTTTCATAAGACACAGGTGTATTTGTGTACCAATCTTTAATTTTGGGAGGGGTACATTTCTTATTGTCATATCAATAATTGGTAATTGTTCTTTGGGTAAATCATTATGATCACGTGATCAGTTATTGACCTATGATGGGATTAGGAGTCCAGGACATTGGTACATTGAAACTTTGTAGGATAATTTGAGAATGCGTCATTGGTATTGATTATTACAGCCAAATATAAACGTAAGCAATACGATGTACCACGTGATTGACCTTGATGAGGTAGTGTACAGGGATACATAGCTAACCTTATTGAATCTTATGACTCAGTCTTAAGGGAATACATGCTACAACACTGGCAAAGTTATTGTTGATGCAATTTGATTGGTTGATCACTATCTTTCGTGCAATCTGATTGGCTGATCACTATCTTTCGTGCAATCTGATTGGTTGCTGATTTTCAAATCTTTCCTGCATTCAGTTTTTAAGTTTTGTTTAACATTTAAAAATCTTGGTTTCGTTCAACATTTTGGACTCACTGATAAATATGATCAAAACCGTTTATTTGTTAATCGAATAGTTAAAAACCGGATCAAGTTTGACGGTTAACCGTGAAACGTAAAATTTTTTTAGTTTGAAATTTTTTGTTTTAATTTTTTTGTTTCAGAATTTTGTTTGAAATTTGTTTCAAATTTTTTTGTTTGAAAATTTTTTTGTTTGAAATTTTTTGTTGCAAAATTTTGTTTGAAATTTTTTTGTTTAAAATTTTTTGTTCGAAATTTTTGTTTTGAAATTTTTCGTTTCAGAATTTTGTTCGAAAATTTTTTTTGTAAATTTCTTGTTTAAAATTTTTTTGTTTGAAATTTTTTTCGTTTCAAATTTTTGTTTAAAATTTTTGTTTGAAATTTTTCGTTTCCAAATTTTGTTTGAAATTTTTTGTTTCAAAATTTTGTTTGAATTTTTTTTTTGTTTCAAAATTTTGTTTGAATTTCTTTCGTTTGAAATTTTTTTGTTTGAATGTTTTTCGTTTCAAAATTTTGTTTCAAAGATTTTTGTTTGAAATTTTTTGTTTCAAAGTTTGGTTTGACATTTTTAAAGTTTGTGCACTCATTAGTAAAGAACCGGAACTGTTTAGAACTAAAACCTCTGGCAACATTGTAGTGCAATAGTACACGTTAGAACATGATGCAATAGTACACGTCAGAATATGGGGTTGTACTTGAAATGAAAAAACACAATTCATTCAAATGGATCATTTTATTACACTCCACATACATCCATACCAGATTGTGGTTCTGGATATTGTCGATACAATGTATTTTGAACTTCTTGCACTAGTTTGTCTTTAGCATATAATTTTAATTCCAGTTGCAGTCTTTTAAGGCCTAATGCAATATCAATTGGTGGAAACTCAATGTTCATTTGATCACAAATAAACTGTTTATCAATACAGGTATGCACCCACGAACGATGTTGACAACCATCACAATATCTAGATACATGTTGTACAATATGCATAACACATTTTTCAAAATAGTACTTTTTCAGGAATATACTTGTTTTGTTGCACACTTCCACTGCATGTTTCACACACTGAAATACGCTGATGAATTTGTTCCATTCCGTTTGTGTTAGATATACCATGTTGCGAGGGACATGGAATGTACTCTTTTTACGTAACAGCACCATCTTCTCTTCGAGGACTGTACGCATCACCACTTCATGATTTGAGCCTAATGATTTGACTATGGTCACATTTAGCTCATCGTTCATTTGGTCGATTCGTGCCATTCTTCACAGGTCAGTTGTACACCAAATTGTTCTGCTTTGCCCAATCGAATTACTGGTTCAAATGTTCTAGCACTGATACCAATCATCACATGTTTTGTTTATTGGATAATAGCTTGCGAAGATGAATTCTTTATCGTTAGAAGTACACATCTTTCCTCCTGAAAAGCACTTGCTCAAATGATTTCACGGTATTGGTTAATTTATAGAACTACGGCTGACGTCATGTGCTGACGTTTGAATTCATGGTTTCATCACAGTTGCTGACGTCATGCTGACCAACCACATTCATACAACTATGTCTGATGTGAAAGGTCAAAGGTCAATGACCTTGGCCCGGGGTCAATGACCTAGGGGTACCTAGGACCACCCCCTCTAAATTTTGGCAGGGGTACCATGGCCCACCCCCTAAATTTTGGCAGGGGTACATAGGACCACCCCCCTTAAATTTTGGAAATTGCCAAATCTAAAAATTTGGTGTGGTAGCCTAGGACCATAGTATGTACCTCTATCAGTATTGGATGTCTATGTCGTTCCCTTTTATGGGTAAAAAATTGCCAAAAAGTCAAATTTCGGGGGTTTTTGACCTAATTTATCCCCTTTGATGAGGTGTTATTACCTTATATAGTTATATGGGCGTATACAGGGGTCCATTCCCTTTCATAGCATATGGGTATATTAATGCACCCCTTGAAATTTTTGGGAGGGGTACCTTGGCCCACCCCTAGCACCACAATGTTGCCAGAGGTTTTTGTTCTAAACAGTTCCAGTTCTTTACTAATGGGTGCACAAACTTTTAAAAATGTCAAACCAAACTTTGAAACAAAAATTTAGAATAAAAAATCTTTGAAACAAAATTTTGAAACGAAAAAAATTCAAACAAAAAATTTCAAACGAAAAAAAATTCAAACAAAATTTTAAAGCGAAAAAAAAATTTCAAACAAAATTTTGAAACAAAAAATTTCAAACAAAAAATTTGGAAACGAAAAATTTCAAACAAAAAATTTTAAACAAAATTTTCGAACAAAAATTTTCAAACAAAAAATTTCAAACGAAAAATTTTTAAACAAAAAATTTTGAAACAAAAAATTTGGAAACGAAAAATGTCAATCCAAAGTTTCAAACAAAAAAATTTAAAAACTTTTTAAATGTTAAAACAAAACTTAAAACTGAATACAGCAAAGATTTGAAAATCATCAACCAATCAGATTGCACGAAAGATAGTGATCAACCAATCAGATTGCAGGAAAGATAGTGATCATCCAATCAAATTGCATACACAATAACTTTGCCAGTCTTGTAGCATGTATTGCCTTTCGTCTATGAGTCATAAGATTCAATAAGGTTAGCTATCAGATTTCAAATCAATCACCACCAATGATCTTAGACTATGAGCTGTGACTAAAGTTCAATGTATTGTTTCAAATTTCGCACCTTATGTTAAAATTCTGTTTATCACCATTCCCAAATTTAAAGAATACTTCTCTTGATATACCTAAGTCTTAGAGTTAATCATATCATTATATGTTCAATAAGGTCAATAATGTCCGTCAATTGTTTACCTGAGTAGAACCAACTGTTTTCTAGAAGTGTGTGTGTACTCAAACTTAAGAAGTACCACAACAAAGGAAATGAATCCCTGTACACTACCTCATCAAGGACAATCACGTGGTACAACGTCTTGCTTACGTTTATATTTGGCGGGAATAATCAAAACCAATGACGCATTCTCAAATTATCCTACAAAGTTTCAATGTACCAATGTCCTGGACTCCTAATCCCATCATAGGTCAATAACCGATCACGTGATCGTAATGATTTACCCAATGAACAATTACCAATTATTGATACGACAATAAGAAATGTACCCCTTCCAAAATTTAAGATTGGTACACAAATACACCTGTGTCTTATGAAAAAAGTAATAAATCCTGTACTTATTCAATAATAAAGCCGGTCAATAACATTTAAATTTTGAATATTTGGCCATAAGAGGAATACCAACGGGTCCTAGAAAACGTTTACCGAATTTTGTTATTTGATAATTCCCAAATTTAAAAGGGAACATAAACATATAAAGGTAATAAACCTCTGTACATACCCATATAATGTGCTAAATAGGGTCAATAACCTCCGAAATTTGATTTTTGGTAGTTCTTTACCTATGAAAAGGGAACGATGTGGACCATCCAAATTTATAGTGGTACATATTGGAGACCTGTACTATGATACCAAATGCTTATATTAAACAATTTCTAAAACCGAGTGGATGAGCCAAGATACCCCTCCCAAATTTTTAAAGGATGCATCAATGTACCCATATCTTATGATAGGAAATGAACCTATATACATGACCATATAACCATATAAGGTAATAAAACCTCATCAAAGGGAAGAAATTGGGCCAAAAACCAAACACATGGTACAACATATTGCTTATGTTTATATTTTAGCAATTTTTACCCATGAAAGGGAACAAGATGGACCACCCAAATTTATCATGATACATATTGAGGTCATGTACTATGATAGCGAGGACCCATATACATGACCATATAACCATATAAGGTAATAGGACCTCATCCAAAGAAATAAATTAGGTCAAAAACCAAACACGTGGTACAACGTAATGCTTACGTTTATATTTTGTCAATTTTGTACCCCTAAAAGGGAACGAGGTGGACCACCCAAATTTATAGTGATCCATATTAGGGTCTTATACTGTAATACCAAATGTTTAATTGAGCAATTTCCAAATTAAAGGGGTGGGCCATTGTACCCCTCCCGGGGTGCATCAATGTACCTATGTCTTATGATAGGGAATGGACCCCTATACATGACCATATAACTATATGATGTAATAGGACCTCATCAAGGAGATAAATTAGGTCAAAAATCAAACACGTGGTATAACGTATTGCTTACGTTTATATTTTGGCAATTTGGTACCCCTAAAAGGGAACGAGGTGGACCACCCAAATTTATCATGATACATATTAGTATCCAGTACTATGACACCACATGTTGAAATTAAGCAATTTCCAAAATTAAAGGGTTGGGCCAAGGTACCCCTCCCAAAAATTTAAAGGGGTGCATCAATATACCCATGTCTTATGAAAGGTAATAGACTCCTGTATACGCTCATGTAAACATATAAGGTAATAACACCTCATCAAAGGGAATAAAATCGACCAAAAACCAAACACGTGGTATAACGTATTGCTTACGTTTATATTTTTGGCAATTTTGTACCCCTAGAAGGGAACGAGGTGGGCCACCCAAATTTATCATAATACATATTAGGGTCTTGTACTATAATACCAAATGTTTAAATTGGTCAATTTCCAAAATTTAAGGGGTGGACCATTGTACCCCTCCCGGGGGTGCACAAATGTACCTATGTCTTATGATAGGTAATAAACCCCTATACATGATCATATAACTATATAAGGTAATAGGACCTCATCCAAGCACATAAATTAGGCCGAAAACCAAACACGTGGTATAACGTATTGCTTACGTTTATATTTTGGCAATTTTGTACCCCTAGAAGGGAATGAGGTGGACCACCCAAATTTATCATAATGCATATTAGGGTCCTATACTATAATACCCAATGTTGAAATTGGTCAATTTCCAAAATTTAAGGGGTGGGCCAAGGTACCCCTCCCAAATTTTTCAAGGGGTGCATTAATATACCCATGTCTTATGATAGGTAATGGACCCCTATACATGACCATATAATCATATAAGGTAATAGGACCTCATCCAAGGAGATAAATTAGGTCGAAAAACCAAACACGTGGTACAACGTATTGCTTACGTTTATATTTTTGGCAATTTTGTACCCCTAGAAGGAAACGAGGTAGACCACCCAAATTTATCATGATACATATTAGGGTCCTGTACTATAATACCGCATGTTGAAATTGGGCAATTTCCAAAATTTAAGGGGTGGGCCAAGGTACCCCTCCCAAATTTTTCAACGGGTGCATTAATATACCCATATGTTATGAAAGGTAATGGACCCCTGTATACGCCCATATAACTATATAGGGTAATAATACCTCATCAAAGGGGATAAATTAGGTCAAAAACCCCCGAAATTTGAATTTTTGGCAATTTTTTACCCATGAAAGGGAACGACATAGACACACAATACTGATAGAGGTACATACTATGGTCCTAGGCTACCATACCAAATTTTTAAATTGGGCAATTTCCAAAATTTAAGGGGGGTGGTCCTATGTACCCCTGCCAAAATTTAGGGGGTGGGCCAAGGTACCCCTGCCAAAATTTAGAGGGGGTGGTCCTAGGTACCCCTAGGTCATTGACCCGGGCCAAGGTCATTGACCTCTGACCTATGACGTCACTAAAATTTTTGCTGACTAGGCGCAATATACGCGGGCCCCTACTACTCCCACGTATCTTATATATTATAAATATGTACGCTGCCGACGAGACAATTTTCAAGAGGGGCCCATTTGTGTGTGTGTATGAGCGTGTGTGTGCAGTGGCGTACGCAGGAATTTATTTCGGGAGGGGTCCAAACTCAATATCTGTGTATTTTATATTGAAATTCCTAAACTTGTCCCAAAAATTAGGCTACATTTACACAAAAGTTGGAATTTCGGGGGTGGTCCGGACACCACCCCCTGCGTACGTCCCTGTATGTGTGTGTATTTCCTTAAAATTAATATTTTATACTTTCCATTTGTGGTATTCACTCCAAATTTGGTATACGCAGGTATCTTAACGAGGGACATAAAAGGGGAGAGAGATATTTTGCAATCGTTTCCGGTTTGAAGTAGACACTGTTGTCGCGAGACAAAATGTATTGTTGTCTTGTATGGACACTATATCGTGAAAAAGATGCCCGTTGTTTCTTTCAGACTCTTTTTGGGGAACACCGCCTCCTCAGAGCGCCCCTGGCGAGATCAAAATAATACGTATATAATACAATAACAAATAGAATGTTATCAGCAGTGCCCCCGGGGTAATACTCCCCCCCCTCGAACATTGCTTCCGATAGAGACACTGGTGATGCTCCATTTCCAATGCTACATATGTTTGATATTAAATACTTCAGTATCGTCTCGAAACTTTACACGAACATACTGCCTAGTTTCGAGACCATCTCAACAGTTAGCGTATAAATATATCCTTTCCGTCTATGTCTGTAATAACGAAAATATTTTGTTCACGCAATGCCAACAGAAATTATTTTCATAAAACAAAGCAACGTGATAAGAAAAAAAACGCAAGATAAAAAAATGTCGGTGGGGATTCGAACCCAGACCTGCTACTCAGAAACCAGACACTTTACCGCGGAGCTAACTTACTACGTTGAATCCCGCTTGTTCTATTCTCCTCAATATACCACATAAGAGGAAAAATTAAGGCAATTCAAAAATATGGCAATTTTGAATTCAAGATGGCGACTTCTCCAATGATTTGTTTCTTCACTTAAACTGAACTACGTCCTTAATAACATAGCGAAACCTGGCTTACCTACCAAGAGCACAACTTACAATTTTCATGGTTACAAATTTTTGAGCCGCCATTTTGAATCGAAGATGACGACTTTTCCAACATGTCGGAATTTTCCCCTCACATGCGCTGTACTCTACACACTTGAACGCAATTTCGTGATTCCACCATATCTACAAATTGTGTAGAATTAGACGCGCCCTTATAATATTCCTAGCACTTTCTTACACCGAACATGACTATTTTTTTCAAGTTTAAGGGCGGATTCGCAAACTACGCATCAGAATAACCATCACCTCGAAATTTCTACCTCCTAGATACAGCCATTACAAATTTCCCATTTTTTCGATTTGCGCCGCGAAACGAAAACGAATTTTAATGCTCTTTTTTCTATCATAAACTATGTTCCTAGCTTCACTGCCTGACAAAATATGACGTTTCTATGGTGTGTGGAACTACTCTAAAAACCAGCATTTCAAAACGACGAAAAATTTCGACACTTCATTTACATGGAAAATGAAGCCTTTTTCGTGATATCGGGATTTTCCCATTACTCACATCCCATGACGAACAAGTATGCAAAATTTGGTGTTTGTATGTTTTGTGGAAGTACGCAAACAATTAAGTGTTTTTCCGATTATAGAGGTATATAATTCCACAGACACGGGCCCGCTACGTACCAGTACTATGTGAGCAGTAGGTAGGAAGTCCAGAATCTAAGGAATTGAGTAGTGTAGGGGAACGACGTGAGCTTACTAGGCGGGAGACCTGGGTTCGATTCCCAACAAGTTTTTGTGTCATTTTTTCTTTCTTTGAAAGTTTATTTTTATAGCATAGGTGATTGAAAAGAAGCTTGACTCTATCATATACAGCATTTCATTCCAACCGGACCCGCAACTAAAACTATTAAATCGAAAGGGGCACTTTCCCACGTATCTTATATATTATAAATATGTACGCTGCCGACGAGACAATTTTCAAGAGGGGCCCATTTGTGTGTGTGTATGAGCGTGTGTGTGCAGTGGCGTACGCAGGAATTTATTTCGGGAGGGGTCCAAACTCAATATCTGTGTATTTTATATTGAAATTCCTAAACTTGTCCCAAAAATTAGGCTACATTTACACAAAAGTTGGAATTTCGGGGGTGGTCCGGACACCACCCCCTGCGTACGTCCCTGTATGTGTGTGTATTTCCTTAAAATTAATATTTTATACTTTCCATTTGTGGTATTCACTCCAAATTTGGTATACGCAGGTATCTTAACGAGGGACATAAAAGGGGAGAGAGATATTTTGCAATCGTTTCCGGTTTGAAGTAGACACTGTTGTCGCGAGACAAAATGTATTGTTGTCTTGTATGGACACTATATCGTGAAAAAGATGCCCATTGTTTCTTTCAGACTCTTTTTGGGGAACACCGCCTCCTCACAGCGCCCCTGGCGAGATCAAAATAATACGTATATAATACAATAACAAATAGAATGTTATCAGCAGTGCCCCCGGGGTAATACTCCCCCCCCTCGAACATTGCTTCCGATAGAGACACTGGTGATGCTCCATTTCCAATGCTACATATGTTTGATATTAAATACTTCAGTATCGTCTCGAAACTTTACACGAACATACTGCCTAGTTTCGAGACCATCTCAACAGTTAGCGTATAAATATATCCTTTCCGTCTATGTCTGTAATAACGAAAATATTTTGTTCACGCAATGCCAACAGAAATTATTTTCATAAAACAAAGCAACGTGATAAGAAAAAAAACGCAAGATAAAAAAATGTCGGTGGGGATTCGAACCCAGACCTGCTACTCAGAAACCAGACACTTTACCGCGGAGCTAACTTACTACGTTAAATCCTGCTTGTTCTATTCTCCTCAATATACCACATAAGAGGAAAAATTAAGGCAATTCAAAAATATGGCAATTTTGAATTCAAGATGGCGACTTCTCCAATGATTTGTTTCTTCACTTAAACTGAACTACGTCCTTAATAACATAGCGAAACCTGGCTTACCTACCAAGAGCACAACTTACAATTTTCATGGTTACAAATTTTTGAGCCGCCATTTTGAATCGAAGATGACGACTTTTCAAACATGTCGGAATTTTCCCCTCACATGCGCTGTACTCTACACACTTGAACGCAATTTCGTGATTCCACCATATCTACAAATTGTGTAGAATTAGACGCCCCCTTATAATATTCCTAGCACTTTCTTACACCGAACATGACTATTTTTTTCAAGTTTAAGGGCGGATTCGCAAACTACGCATCAGAATAAACATCACCTCGAAATTTCTACCTCCTAGATACAGCCATTACAAATTTCACATTTTTTCGATTTGCGCCGCGAAACGAAAACGAATTTTAATGCTCTTTTCTCTATCATAAACTATGTTCCTAGCTTCACTGCCTGACAAAATATGACGTTTCTATGGTGTGCGGAACTACTCTAAAAACCAGCATTTCAAAACGACGAAAAATTTCGACCCTTCATTTACATGGAAAATGTCGCCTTTTTCGTGATATCGGAATTTTCCCATTACTGACATCCCATGACGAACAAGTATGCAAAATTTGGTGTTTGTATGTTTTGTGGAAGTACGCAAACAATTAAGTGTGTTTCCGATTATAGAGGTATATAATTCCACAGACGCGGGCCCGCTACGTACCAGTACTATGTGAGCAGTAGGTAGGAAGTCCAGAATCTAAGGAATTGAGTAGTGTAGGGGAACGACGTGAGCCTACTAGGCGGGAGACCTGGGTTCGATTCCCAACAAGTTTTTGTGTCACTTTTTCTTTCTTTGAAAGTTTATTTTTATAGCATAGGTGATTGAAAATAAGCTTGGCTCTATCATATACGGCATTTCATTCCAACCGGACCCGCAACTAAAACTATTAAATCGAAAGGGGCACTTTCCCACGTATCTTATATATTATAAATATGTACGCTGCCGACGAGACAATTTTCAAGAGGGGCCCATTTGTGTGTGTGTATGAGCGTGTGTGTGCAGTGGCGTACGCAGGAATTTATTTCGGGAGGGGTCCAAACTCAATATCTGTGTATTTTATATTGAAATTCCTAAACTTGTCCCAAAAATTAGGCTACATTTACACAAAAGTTGGAATTTCGGGGGTGGTCCGGACACCACCCCCTGCGTACGTCCCTGTATGTGTGTGTATTTCCTTAAAATTAATATTTTATACTTTCCATTTGTGGTATTCACTCCAAATTTGGTATACGCAGTATCTTAACGAGGGACATAAAAGGGGAGAGAGATATTTTACAATCGTTTCCGGTTTGAAGTAGACACTGTTGTCGCGAGACAAAATGTATTGTTGTCTTGTATGGACACTATATCGTGAAAAAGATGCCCATTGTTTCTTTCAGACTCTTTTTGGGGAACACCGCCTCCTCAGAGCGCCCCTGCCGAGATCAAAATAATACGTATATAATACAATAACAAATAGAATGTTATCAGCAGTGCCCCCGGGGTAATACTACCCCCCCCCCTCGAACATTGCTTCCGATAGAGACACTGGTGATGCTCCATTTCCAATGCTACATATGTTTGATATTAAATACTTCAGTATCGTCTCGAAACTTTACACGAACATACTGCCTAGTTTCGAGACCATCTCAACAGTTAGCGTATAAATATATCCTTTCCGTCTATGTCTGTAATAACGAAAATATTTTGTTCACGCAATGCCAACAGAAATTATTTTCATAAAACAAAGCAACGTGATAAGAAAAAAAAACGCAAGATAAAAAAAGGTCGGCGGGAATTCGAACCCAGACCTGCTACTCAGAAACCAGACACTTTACCGCGGAGCTAACTTACTACGTTGAATCCCGCTTGTTCTATTCTCCTCAATATACCACATAAGAGGAAAAATTAAGGCAATTCAAAAATATGGCAATTTTGAATTCAAGATGGCGACTTCTCCAATGATTTGTTTCTTCACTTAAACTGAACTACGTCCTTAATAACATAGCGAAACCTGGCTTACCTACCAAGAGCACAACTTACAATTTTCATGGTTACAAATTTTTGAGCCGCCATTTTGAATCGAAGATGACGACTTTTCCAACATGTCGGAATTTTCCCCTCACATGCGCTGTACTCTACACACTTGAACGCAATTTCGTGATTCCACCATATCTACAAATTGTGTAGAATTAGACGCCCCCTTATAATATTCCTAGCACTTTCTTACACCGAACATGACTATTTTTTTCAAGTTTAAGGGCGGATTCGCAAACTACGCATCAGAATAACCATCACCTCGAAATTTCTACCTCCTAGATACAGCCATTACAAATTTCCCATTTTTTCGATTTGCGCCGCGAAACGAAAACGAATTTTAATGCTCTTTTTTCTATCATAAACTATGTTCCTAGCTTCACTGCCTGACAAAATATGACGTTTCTATGGTGTGCGGAACTACTCTAAAAACCAGCATTTCAAAACGACGAAAAATTTCGACACTTCATTTACATGGAAAATGTCGCCTTTTTCGTGATATCGGAATTTTCCCATTACTCACATCCCATGACGAACAAGTATGCAAAATTTGGTGTTTGTATGTTTTGTGGAAGTACGCAAACAATTAAGTGTTTTTCCCGTTATAGAGGTATATAATTCCACAGACGCGGGCCCGCTACGTACCAGTATTATGTGAGCAGTAGGTAGGAAGTCCAGAATCTAAGGAATTGAGTAGTGTAGGGGAACGACGTGAGCCTACTAGGTGGGAGACCTGGGTTCGATTCCCAACAAGTTTTTGTGTCACTTTTTCTTTCTTTGAAAGTTTATTTTTATAGCATAGGTGATTGAAAATAAGCTTGGCTCTATCATATACGGCATTTCATTCCAACCGGACCCGCAACTAAAACTATTAAATCGAAAGGGGCACTTTCCCACGTATCTTATATATTATAAATATGTACGCTGCCGACGAGACAATTTTCAAGAGGGGCCCATTTGTGTGTGTGTATGAGCGTGTGTGTGCAGTGGCGTACGCAGGAATTTATTTCGGGAGGGGTCCAAACTCAATATCTGTGTATTTTATATTGAAATTCCTAAACTTGTCCCAAAAATTAGGCTACATTTACACAAAAGTTGGAATTTCGGGGGTGGTCCGGACACCACCCCCTGCGTACGTCCCTGTATGTGTGTGTATTTCCTTAAAATTAATATTTTATACTTTCCATTTGTGGTATTCACTCCAAATTTGGTATACGCAGGTATCTTAACGAGGGACATAAAAGGGGAGAGAGATATTTTGCAATCGTTTCCGGTTTGAAGTAGACACTGTTGTCGCGAGACAAAATGTATTGTTGTCTTGTATGGACACTATATCGTGAAAAAGATGCCCATTGTTTCTTTCAGACTCTTTTTGGGGAACACCGCCTCCTCACAGCGCCCCTGGCGAGATCAAAATAATACGTATATAATACAATAACAAATAGAATGTTATCAGCAGTGCCCCCGGGGTAATACTCCCCCCCCTCGAACATTGCTTCCGATAGAGACACTGGTGATGCTCCATTTCCAATGCTACATATGTTTGATATTAAATACTTCAGTATCGTCTCGAAACTTTACACGAACATACTGCCTAGTTTCGAGACCATCTCAACAGTTAGCGTATAAATATATCCTTTCCGTCTATGTCTGTAATAACGATAATATTTTGTTCACGCAATGCCAACAGAAATTATTTTCATAAAACAAAGCAACGTGATAAGAAAAAAAAACGCAAGATAAAAAATGTCGGTGGGGATTCGAACCCAGACCTGCTACTCAGAAACCAGACACTTTACCGCGGAGCTAACTTACTACGTTAAATCCTGCTTGTTCTATTCTCCTCAATATACCACATAAGAGGAAAAATTAAGGCAATTCAAAAATATGGCAATTTTGAATTCAAGATGGCGACTTCTCCAATGATTTGTTTCTTCACTTAAACTGAACTACGTCCTTAATAACATAGCGAAACCTGGCTTACCTACCAAGAGCACAACTTACAATTTTCATGGTTACAAATTTTTGAGCCGCCATTTTGAATCGAAGATGACGACTTTTCCAACATGTCGGAATTTCCCCTCACATGCGCTGTACTCTACACACTTGAACGCAATTTCGTGATTCCACCATATCTACAAATTGTGTAGAATTAGACGCCCCCTTATAATATTCCTAGCACTTTCTTACACCGAACATGACTATTTTTTTCAAGTTTTAGGGCGGATTCGCAAACTACGCATCAGAATAACCATCACCTCGAAATTTCTACCTCCTAGATACAGCCATTACAAATTTCACATTTTTTCGATTTGCGCCGCGAAACGAAAACGAATTTTAATGCTCTTTTCTCTATCATAAACTATGTTCCTAGCTTCACTGCCTGACAAAATATGACGTTTCTATGGTGTGCGGAACTACTCTAAAAACCAGCATTTCAAAACGACGAAAAATTTCGACACTTCATTTACATGGAAAATGTCGCCTTTTTCGTGATATCGGAATTTTCCCATTACTCACATCCCATGACGAACAAGTATGCAAAATTTGGTGTTTGTATGTTTTGTGGAAGTACGCAAACAATTAAGTGTTTTTCCGATTATAGAGGTATATAATTCCACAGACGCGGGCCCGCTACGTACCAGTACTATGTGAGCAGTAGGTAGGAAGTCCAGAATCTAAAGAATTGAGTAGTGTAGGGGAACGACGTGAGCCTACTAGGCGGGAGACCTGGGTTCGATTCCCAACAAGTTTTTGTGTCATTTTTTCTTTCTTTGAAAGTTTATTTTTATAGCATAGGTGATTGAAAATAAGCTTGACTCTATCATATACGGCATTTCATTCCAACCGGACCCGCAACTAAAACTATTAAATCGAAAGGGGCACTTTCCCACGTATCTTATATATTATAAATATGTACGCTGCCGACGAGACAATTTTCAAGAGGGGCCCATTTGTGTGTGTGTATGAGCGTGTGTGTGCAGTGGCGTACGCAGGAATTTATTTCGGGAGGGGTCCAAACTCAATATCTGTGTATTTTATATTGAAATGCCTAAACTTGTCCCAAAAATTAGGCTACATTTACACAAAAGTTGGAATTTCGGGGGTGGTCCGGACACCACCCCCTGCGTACGTCCCTGTATGTGTGTGTATTTCCTTAAAATTAATATTTTATACTTTCCATTTGTGGTATTCACTCCAAATTTGGTATACGCAGGTATCTTAACGAGGGACATAAAACGGGAGAGAGATATTTTGCAATGGTTTCCGGTTTGAAGTAGACACTGTTGTCGCGAGACAAAATGTATTGTTGTCTTGTATGGACACTATATCGTGAAAAATATACCCATTGTTTCTTTCAGACTCTTTTTGGGGAACACCGCCTCCTCAGAGCGCCCCTGGCGAGATCAAAATAATACGTATATAATACAATAACAAATAGAATGTTATCAGCAGTGCCCCCGGGGTAATACTCCCCCCCCTCGAACATTGCTTCCGATAGAGACACTGGTGATGCTCCATTTCCAATGCTACATATGTTTGATATTAAATACTTCAGTATCGTCTCGAAACTTTACACGAACATACTGCCTAGTTTCGAGACCATCTCAACAGTTAGCGTATAAATATATCCTTTCCGTCTATGTCTGTAATAACGAAAATATTTTCTTCACGCAATGCCAACAGAAATTATTTTCATAAAACAAAGCAACGTGATAAGAAAAAAACGCAAGATAAAAAAATGTCGGTGGGGATTCGAACCCAGACCTGCTACTCAGAAACCAGACACTTTACCGCGGAACAAACTTACTACGTTAAATCCTGCTTGTTCTATTCTCCTCAATATACCACATAAGAGGAAAAATTAAGGCAATTCAAAAATATGGCAATTTTGAATTCAAGATGGCGACTTCTCCAATGATTTGTTTCTTCACTTAAACTGAACTACGTCCTTAATAACATAGCGAAACCTGGCTTACCTACCAAGAGCACAACTTACAATTTTCATGGTTACAAATTTTTGAGCCGCCATTTTGAATCGAAGATGACGACTTTTCCAACATGTCGGAATTTTCCCCTCACATGCGCTGTACTCTACACACTTGAACGCAATTTCGTGATTCCACCATATCTACAAATTGTGTAGAATTAGACGCCCCCTTATAATATTCCTAGCACTTTCTTACACCGAACATGACTATTTTTTTCAAGTTTAAGGGCGGATTCGCAAACTACGCATCAGAATAACCATCACCTCGAAATTTCTACCTCCTAGATACAGCCATTACAAATTTCACATTTTTTCGATTTGCGCCGCGAAACGAAAACGAATTTTAATGCTCTTTTCTCTATCATAAACTATGTTCCTAGCTTCACTGCCTGACAAAATATGACGTTTCTATGGTGTGCGGAACTACTCTAAAAACCAGCATTTCAAAACGACGAAAAGTTTCGACACTTCATTTACATGGAAAATGTCGCCTTTTTCGTGATATCGGAATTTTCCCATTACTCACATCCCATGACGAACAAGTATGCAAAATTTGGTGTTTGTATGTTTTGTGGAAGTACGCAAACAATTAAGTGTTTTTCCGATTATAGAGGTATATAATTCCACAGACGCGGGCCCGCTACGTACCAGTACTATGTGAGCAGTAGGTAGGAAGTCCAGAATCTAAGGAATTGAGTAGTGTAGGGGAACGACGTGAGCCTACTAGGCGGGAGACCTGGGTTCGATTCCCAACAAGTTTTTGTGTCATTTTTTCTTTCTTTGAAAGTTTATTTTTATAGCATAGGTGATTGAAAATAAGCTTGACTCTATCATATACGGCATTTCATTCCAACCGGACCCGCAACTAAAACTATTAAATCGAAAGGGGCACTTTCCCACGTATCTTATATATTATAAATATGTACGCTGCCGACGAGACAATTTTCAAGAGGGGCCCATTTGTGTGTGTGTATGAGCGTGTGTGTGCAGTGGCGTACGCAGGAATTTATTTCGGGAGGGGTCCAAACTCAATATCTGTGTATTTTATATTGAAATGCCTAAACTTGTCCCCAAAAATTAGGCTACATTTACACAAAAGTTGGAATTTCGGGGGTGGTCCGGACACCACCCCCTGCGTACGTCCCTGTATGTGTGTGTATTTCCTTAAAATTAATATTTTATACTTTCCATTTGTGGTATTCACTCCAAATTTGGTATACGCAGGTATCTTAACGAGGGACATAAAACGGGAGAGAGATATTTTGCAATGGTTTCCGGTTTGAAGTAGACACTGTTGTCGCGAGACAAAATGTATTGTTGTCTTGTATGGACACTATATCGTGAAAAATATACCCATTGTTTCTTTCAGACTCTTTTTGGGGAACACCGCCTCCTCAGAGCGCCCCTGGCGAGATCAAAATAATACGTATATAATACAATAACAAATAGAATGTTATCAGCAGTGCCCCCGGGGTAATACTCCCCCCCCTCGAACATTGCTTCCGATAGAGACACTGGTGATGCTCCATTTCCAATGCTACATATGTTTGATATTAAATACTTCAGTATCGTCTCGAAACTTTACACGAACATACTGCCTAGTTTCGAGACCATCTCAACAGTTAGCGTATAAATATATCCTTTCCGTCTATGTCTGTAATAACGAAAATATTTTGTTCACGCAATGCCACCAGAAATTATTTTCATAAAACAAAGCAACGTGATAAGAAAAAAAACGCAAGATAAAAAAATGTCGGTGGGGATTCGAACCCAGACCTGCTACTCAGAAACCAGACACTTTACCGCGGAACAAACTTACTACGTTAAATCCTGCTTGTTCTATTCTCCTCAATATACCACATAAGAGGAAAAATTAAGGCAATTCAAAAATATGGCAATTTTGAATTCAAGATGGCGACTTCTCCAATGATTTGTTTCTTCACTTAAACTGAACTACGTCCTTAATAACATAGCGAAACCTGGCTTACCTACCAAGAGCACAACTTACAATTTTCATGGTTACAAATTTTTGAGCCGCCATTTTGAATCGAAGATGACGACTTTTCCAACATGTCGGAATTTTCCCCTCACATGCGCTGTACTCTACACACTTGAACGCAATTTCGTGATTCCACCATATCTACAAATTGTGTAGAATTAGACGCCCCCTTATAATATTCCTAGCACTTTCTTACACCGAACATGACTATTTTTTTCAAGTTTAAGGGCGGATTCGCAAACTACGCATCAGAATAAACATCACCTCGAAATTTCTACCTCCTAGATACAGCCATTACAAATTTCACATTTTTTCGATTTGCGCCGCGAAACGAAAACGAATTTTAATGCTCTTTTCTCTATCATAAACTATGTTCCTAGCTTCACTGCCTGACAAAATATGACGTTTCTATGGTGTGCGGAACTACTCTAAAAACCAGCATTTCAAAACGACGAAAAGTTTCGACACTTCATTTACATGGAAAATGTCGCCTTTTTCGTGATATCGGAATTTTCCCATTACTCACATCCCATGACGAACAAGTATGCAAAATTTGGTGTTTGTATGTTTTGTGGAAGTACGCAAACAATTAAGTGTGTTTCCGATTATAGAGGTACTAGCAGCGTTCACCCCGCTTCGCTGCGGTCACCCCGGAACGCAATAAACTTTGTTACTTAGATAATTTTTACTTTTTCGCTTTCAAGTGATATGATAAAAACCATAGAAGATTGCAGTAAATGTTAACATTATATCGCCTGTCATTTATGTTAACCCGCCCCGCTTCGCTGCGGTCACCCCCGAACGCAATAAACTTTGTTACTTAGATAATTTTTACTTTTTCGCTTTCAAGTGATATGATAAAAACCATTATAACGCCTGTCATTTATGTTAACCCGCCGAGTGACACGGTCATGCGGGTTGCATATACATACGTTTATTTTTATACCTATGATGAACTAACAAAGGATTTGTACGTAATGGACACCTGAATGGTCAATTATCTTCAAGACACTGGTAATTGAAAATTAAAGTGATATGATAAAAACCATCTAGGGTCCAAATCCTAATAACCCCCCAAAAATAAAAGAAATTGGTTCAGCCGTATTAGCGTGATGAGCGGACAAAGGATTTGTACGTTCTCTTTTATATATATAGATATAATTCCACAGACGCGGGCCCGCTACGTACCAGTACTATGTGAGCAGTAGGTAGGAAGTCCAGAATCTAAGGAATTGAGTAGTGTAGGGGAACGACGTGAGCCTACTAGGCGGGAGACCTGGGTTCGATTCCCAACAAGTTTTTGTGTCACTTTTTCTTTCTTTGAAAGTTTATTTTTATAGCATAGGTGATTGAAAATAAGCCTGGCTCTATCATATACGGCATTTCATTCCAACCGGACCCGCAACTAAAACTATTAAATCGAAAGGGGCACTTTCCCACGTATCTTATATATTATAAATATGTACGCTGCCGACGAGACAATTTTCAAGAGGGGCCCATTTGTGTGTGTGTATGAGCGTGTGTGTGCAGTGGCGTACGCAGGAATTTATTTCGGGAGGGGTCCAAACTCAATATCTGTGTATTTTATATTGAAATTCCTAAACTTGTCCCAAAAATTAGGCTACATTTACACAAAAGTTGGAATTTCGGGGGTGGTCCGGACACCACCCCCTGCGTACGTCCCTGTATGTGTGTGTATTTCCTTAAAATTAATATTTTATACTTTCCATTTGTGGTATTCACTCCAAATTTGGTATACGCAGGTATCTTAACGAGGGACATAAAAGGGGAGAGAGATATTTTGCAATCGTTTCCGGTTTGAAGTAGACACTGTTGTCGCGAGACAAAATGTATTGTTGTCTTGTATGGACACTATATCGTGAAAAAGATGCCCATTGTTTCTTTCAGACTCTTTTTGGGGAACACCGCCTCCTCAGAGCGCCCCTGGCGAGATCAAAATAATACGTATATAATACAATAACAAATAGAATGTTATCAGCAG